>NC_090025.1:182154269-182454269 GCF_037176765.1 Anolis sagrei
AACAGTATAATGTTTTTCACCTACCCACCAACAGTGGTAATCAGTGCTATAGACCAAAGATAGGCAAACACCACTGCCTACATATTCGATATGTAAGGGACCAGGGCACTCTCAAAAACTGGAGCTGGTCAAAAAATGGAACCCAGACATTTTTTTTAGGTTGCAAATACAAGACTGAAAACTGGATGATGCTGAGTCAACAAAAGGATAGAGGAAGAGGGTTGGAGAGGAAGACAGAAGAGGCAACACGTCTTTGAAAGAATGGGACAGGGTAGAAAGTGCAGTACACGGATATAATTTAGATCTGTTGGAAGAGTGAAGTGAAAGGCAAGGGAAGCCCTGCATGATGATTCTAAAACCTGGATTAGGACAAACCACACATTTCACAATGGTAAAAAGTGAACAAAAGCTGCCCTGTTCAATTGCAAATCTGGTTGCTGTTGTTGTTTTGTAATATGCAATATCATTATTGTGTGTTTTTAAGGGCCACAGGCAATCCTGGATCCTAGAAAAGTAGTTTAGATTCAATGTTGTTCAGCATAGCATGGCTATCAACCTTCTCCCGGTAGACTTAAATCAAGGAAAAGTTTCAAGAGGATGACCTCTCTTAATGTTCTCCCAACAAGACAAGTGTATCTTTTTGGACAGCTAAACCAGGAAACCCCAACTGGATGCCCTTCCCCCCACACACAAAGGTCTGCCTCTAGGGGCAAACCAAGAATGGGCAACTTGAAAGTCCCTGAACAGACTTAGAAGTGGAGTTGGCAGGTCAAAAGACAACCTAGCTAAATGGCACTACCTAGAAGAATCCTCCATCCTTGTGCGACTGTGGAGCAGAACAAACAATTCAGCATCTGTATGCCTGCCCACAATGCCCTGCCTCATGTACAGGAGAACTGTTTAAAGCTACAGACAATGTGGTTGCTGTTGCCCATTTTTGGTCTAAAATTATTTAGCCATTTGTGTTCCCTCTATTTTATCAGTTTTATACTAATTTATTTATGCAATGCTTTTGACACGAAGTAAAATAAAGTATAGTATAAGTGTTCTGCAGGCAGACTCTGCTAAGGCTCCTGTTCACCAGCCCCAGGGCCCTGATACTATATGCAGATTGGTGATATCTTTTTGCTAAAATCCACTAAAGTCTTCCCAAGAGAGTTGCAGGATTTTTCAGAGGCAGTGCTGTTGGAATCATTCCAGGAGTTGCGTATGACGTATGTAGACAGTCACAGGCATATAGCAGGGTTGGGAGGACAATAGATTTATAAAAAAGCACCTTGGTATCCCTATCCCTATGGATGTCCCAGTCTTCAAACACTCTCTGTTTCATTTGGAAAAATGCTGCACTCGCAGAGCTCAGGCGGTGTTGTATTTCAGTATAAATGTTGACTTTTGTGGAGAGGTGGCTGCCAAGGTAGCAGAAATAGTCAACATTTTATAATGTTACACAATTAAGCTGTATTTCTGGCATTGCAGATGGGTTGGTGACTGCTGGAAGAGCAGAAGCTTCTTGTATGCTTCTGCAAAGGCGTATAGAGTGGCTTGTAGGTCTTCTTCTGAATATGCACAGACAACATTGTCATCAGAAAGGGATTTAGCAGCTACTCAATAAAGTTGTGCACCATCTGAAGACAATTTCCCAGCTTGGGCTACTCCTGGATGAAAATCCTGAGTTTGGAAGCTCAAATTTTTGCAATGATTATGATACACTCCTTAGCATCAAGGCTGAGAAAATTAACACCCTTATTTATTTGCCCAAATGACTTGGGTACCTTGTACCGTAATGGAGAGTGGCAAGAAGTCTCATTTGCTATTCTACCTCAGGCAGCAAAATGTCTAGAGCCAGCTCTTGTTAGTTGCAGCTGGTAATATGTATTGAGTAAAATTCAGTTCTTACTGAAGCTCAAGAGAGAAGTCACATTAGTGTATGTACCTGGTTAGCCTTGAATTTGTCTCTTGACAGGTCTGCTTTCACCCACATTAGTTGTCCCAATGAAATTACCTGCTTGCTTACACTGTTGTCTGCACTGTCTCTCCTCTGTACTTTGCTGCTGAGCAAAGTGAATTAACTTAATTCGATAAAGGAATTGTTGAGGAACAATCTCACATCAATAGAATTACATTCATCAAATGCACAAAAAGGAGAGCTTTTATCCCCGATGAACTGCCAGCAGGGGTACGAAATCACCTTTTCCCACTTCTGCTTGAGTCAAGAAAGCTTTAGTAAGTCAATGGGAGAAGAACTGTTTTAGTGAAATGTGCTTGTCAGGAGCTAATAAAGAGATAGTGGTGGTTGTGGTGATGATGATGGTTATCATTGTCGTTGTCATCATCATCATCATCATCATCATGTTGCCAAAAGCCTTCATGGCTGGAATAACTGGATTGCAGTGAGTTTTCTGGGATGTATTCCTGTATTATCCACAAGCATGAGGACAATTTCAACAGAAAGGAGGAAATTATGAAAATGACCAAATTTGGCTACCAGTATCAAAAAACTCTAAAACCAGGACAGTAAATAAAGAGTAGCACTAAAAAAACAGGGGAATTCCTGAAATGAAACCATCAGGGCCAGTTAACATCTTCCAACAAAGGAAGCAACCAGACATTGAAATTGCAAGACCATTGAATGCTAATCAAGGTGGCCAGTTGCAACATTCACACTTGCCTCAAACAGACAAGAGTTCTTTCTCCCACCCCGGACATTCCACAGATATATAAACTTCACTTGCCTAGTTTCCAACAGAACTCACAACCTCTGAGGATGCCTGCCATAGATGTGGGTGAAATGTCAGTAGAGAATGCTTCTGGAACATGGCCCTACAGTCCGAAAACTCACAGCAACCCAGTCATCATCATCATCACCCACTTTATATTATATCATGATTGCTAGCATATAGAAATGTATTCCCCCATATAATGAGCATGGAGGTGACATGTTGAGATGTCATTCGAGCATGAAATTTGGGCATGAATGCTTCTCCAGATTTTAAAGCAAAAGCTATATAAGTCCCCCTCAAGAAGAACAAATATATTTTACACTCCAACTGTCATCATGGTATGGCCCATTGGTTGGAGAGAGGCCCTCCCTTTCAGCTGCCATTACTTTGGGCTCAGAGGGTAGAAGAGTAGCCATGTACATCTCCATCATATCTTGACCCAACAACTAATGAATGCTTCTCCCTCTGAATTCCCTTTTACTGTCCTCTGAGAGAATAAAAGAACAGTCAGCAGAAGCTGGACTAAATTTCCTCCTTTATTGCCATTGCCATTTCCTTATGTGTTGTGTCTTATTTAGATTGTAAGCATGAGGGCAGAGAACTATCACGTTATTGCTTCAAAAGTTGCCCCTTTTGGCTAAAAAGAGGATTATAACTATTCACAAGCAAACAAAGCATGCTGAACTATGCTTTTATTGTGCTACACAACCCTTGTGTCAAATGGCTATACTTTGCAACTGAATGTACATTTTGTGTGTATCCACATCCATGTGCACCATGGCATCACAAAGATAATTCTCCTTCACCGGTCTTGATCTGAATTCCATAGGGGGGTATACTACTGGCAGAAACCTGTTCATGGCATATGCTAGTATAGATATGCTAGCATTTGTATTTTCCAAAAGGTTGTGCAAGGATGGCATCCTAATCAGAGCTGCCTTAGAATTGTAACACGACAGCCAATTGAATGGTATTACTATTGTTGCCAAAACAGTTACACAACATGTGTTACACAACACATGATGGAAGACCATCTTACTCGTCCAACGAGGGATCGCCTAAGTAAGTAAGTAAGTACACAACAGTGTCAATCAGTAATTTCACACTATTGCTGAACAGGATTGTGGTCATAATTGCTTTATAACAGGATGGAGACTGTGATAGATTTTCTGGATATTTTAGTCTGTTTTACAATGGTGGGAATTTGCTCCCCTCTTGCAAGATTTTTTTTTGATGAACACCTTAGCTTTTAATGATTATTGTCCTCTGCTGAATTCACTTCCATTAAAAACCAACTTCACCAACCCTGATTAAATCCTCCTTCTTTAGCTCTCACTGAGCCCTTTGTGTGATGTCGACTCCAGCAGGGCTGCAATTAACCATGCCAACTTCCTTCCCCAGAGCAACTCTGAAATCACCTTTTAAACATTTCTGGAGGGATGTTCCGATGTGTGGTCTATGCAGATACGCAGCAGCAAGCCTTTTGATTTCCGAAATGCTCCAACAGTTATGCCACCCTGAGGGGTTGGTGCACAACCTGCTCAGCCTATTCCTTCCAATATAGAATTCCAAGGACTCTGGATTTCTTTCTAAAAGAGACACCTTTACAGAAATGACATTGGAGGAGAGGCCTATATTTTATATACAATATAATTGGTATTGCCAGAGACCAGCTTAGAATTATCAGGACCTTCTTCATGGAAGCACAGAAACTGCAGCAAGAGAAAAAGCTATACAGATATGTCTTCCTCTCCCCATCAGATTTCCTTGTTGATCACTCTGCTTCCTATAACAATTGAGCTTTTCTCTATGGCCTTCCACTTTTGCAGGTACTTCCCTCCAGAAATGTTTAAAAAATAAAGAAAAGAACAGAAAAGTGAAAAGGAGTGTAAAAAGTAATGTGAGAACTTCTTGCATGGCTTTAATGAGGAACACCAGCTTGTTCCATCACAAACACTGAATTCAACAACTGGATTATTTTGAAAAAAGTAGTTTTTTGATCTCTGCAAAATGGAAGCTCAAAACGAATTTTGTGAAAAGTGTGAGAAGTTTCTGTTGAGCGCAGAGTGGATAAGAAGCCATCGTAGACATTGGAGGAGAATGATTACATGGACAGCAAGAGGGGTGAATTATTGTATTCAGTCACAGAATTCTCAATAGAGATACTAAGAGTCAGTGTATCGATGCTGCTTAGTTATGGTTGCTGGAGTAGCATGTCTGCACCTTACAAAATCCTGACATTTTAAAACTACACATCCTAGGATTGTGTACTATAAAAACTATGACGAGGGAAAGGATGTCAAAATGCTATAACCCTATATATCAGGCATGGGCAAACTAAAGCCCAAGGGATGGATGTGGGCCCCTGGGTGCTTATCCCAGGCCCTGCTCATTTTCCCTGTCCTCTTGGCATAAGGACATGGTGGCCTTCTAATGTGCTCTCAAACACCTTGTGTCTTGCCCTCCTCCTGGCATAAGGACGGTGCAAGCGGCCCAATCCTTATGCGGGGAGGATGGCTTGGGGAAGACATGCGGTGGCTGAGAGCCCCCTGAGTATTTTAAGCCACCGTGTGTCTTGTCCTCCTCCCGACATAATCCGAGGATTGGAAGAGAAGGATGGGGAGCAGGATCGGGGAGGGGGGGGGGTATGATCAGGACAGTTGCTGCGTGCCCTGCCTTCCTCCGAGCATAAGATGGGGCAAGCAGTTCTGTCCTTATGCTAGGAGGACATCCTGATGTGCCTGGCCCCTTTCCCTCCTGGCCGGGCCCACAATGTGGTTGCAAGGCAAAAATGTTTGCCCATGCCTGTTATATATCAAATGCACTTAAAGATGCAAATCTACTCTGATGGCCAGAGTGAAGATGGTTAGAGAAGACCTGTGTGTGATGTAATACTTTGACTTGGGCAGAGTGTGGTTTTAGATTCTCTTCAAGTTCACAAGGATATAAAGACCAAATGTGTAAGTATAGTAAGAATGGTTCTGCAATGCTTGCAAATTGAAAGTAAACTACTAAGAAGTGTGAGTTAACAGGGGTCAAGTTATATGGAAAATTCATATTGCAGCAGTGAATTGAGAGGATAGCATATTAGTAAGTGAGTTTCTGCCATATGGAAGGACTGATCCATTTTCTATTGGGTATCGGTTAAAAGGTCAAGATGTAATGAAGCATGAGCGTGCACCAGGTCCAGGATGCCATGTGTTGCTACAAACCTTTGAGCTGATAAATCACCAGCAGTTATAAGATGCTAAACATAATTAGCTTAGAATCCTATGGGTATCCTAGACATAGATTAATAAGCATAAAGGTTATTATGTGTCCAAAAAGAAAAGAAAAAGGAGGGACCTATAGAAATGAACAAATGATAAAATGTTCCAGATCATAAAATCAGAATGGAAGAAGGCCAAAGAGCCATCTAGTACAAACTGCCAGCCAAAGACAGCACAAGATGATGTTTGGTATGCACTAATATAACTGAGCTCAGTATTATCCACCTTAGCCATGGTTATGTCTCTAATACTCACCTGCTATCTGAGCTTTGTAATTAGTGATGCAACTTTGTTGTTTTTACATGTGAAGCATGTACTCTGCTACTGAGTGCAAATTTTTCTTACTTCATATTATCCCGTGGCAGCCAATCTTGCCTATTAACAAAGATGTACTGCTAATACATCACATCAAGTGCACTAAGCCTCTCTTTGTTCATTCAAATAACCATTACCTTGATCCATTTATTGCTGAAAAGTGCCAAATTGCTGCATATCATAAGATAGAATCAAATAATAACACAATCATAAAGTTGGAATGGACCACTAATGCCATATAATCCAACTGTCTACCATGCAGGAAAACACAACTAAAGCACTCCTGGAGGACAGCGATCCAACATCTGATTACACCCCCCTCCCCCCAAAAAGACAGTCCACCACATTCTGAAAGAGCTTTTACAGTCAGGAAAGTCTTGATGTGTTTAGGTGGAATCTCCTATCTTTTAACTGAATTCTGTTAGTTCCTGTTCTAGTCTCTGGAGCAGGAGAAAATAACATCATCATCTACATGACATTTCTTCAGATATTTCAAAATGACTATCATTGGTTCTTTCTACCTCGTGTTCTCGGAACTGTTGACCTTATCACACGGGGGAGCCCTTCCCCATGCTGTTTTGCCAGCAAGCAGGGGAAATGTTACTCAAACTGGGCAGAAGCGTGCTAGCTCCATTGGAAGCATCCAAGGATGCATCCATCCTAGTTGGGGGATAGGGCCTCTTCCAAAAGTCATATGACATCATGTGATAGTAGGTGTGAGGCTCCATTCCCAAAACAGGCTGGAAGCATAAATGTGATGAGGTCCTGTGACTCATAAGGTTTGGTTTTCAGATCCTTTAATATCTTCATTGCCTTCCTCTGACAACATTGCTACTTGTCAATATCCTCTTTTATCTTTGGTGCCCAGAACTGAACACAACATTCCTGGTCAGGCCTGATCAAAGCAGAATAAAGTGTCACTACTACCCTCTTTGATCTGGAGAGACTCCAACTGCTTTAATTTTTTTGGTCACCATATTAAAACGTTGATTCGTTTTTAGCATTCACCAAGACACCCCCCTTCCTCATATATTATGGATCCTGTTCTCAATTTTCAGCTGAAAAAGTAATTTTGGGACTGAAACCAATACTTTTAAATGATAAAAAACCTTTATAGGGCATGGCAGGGGGTTGGACTTTATATCCCACAAGGCCTCTTCCAACTCTATGATTCTATGAATTGCATGAGAGGCAACTAGAAGCATTATGTTCATCCCAAGTGGCACTGATGATCCTGCCTTGTGGCCTTCCAAAAATCAAGGGGACCCCCCAAAAGGGTTAGTTCAATCTTCTAGACTCTGTAGGATAGCCACTCCTAATTTTGACCTTCCAACCTCCTGTATTTTTGTTGTACTTTGTCCTGTTACTGCAGCAGAGAAGTAGCATATAGGAATGGCTTGGAATTGAACTTCACTTCCTTGCATGTTTCATAGTCAATTTATGAAAATGAGCAAGGCATTTAGTGTCAACCTAGGTCACCAGAAAGCTTGGATTAAACTTCCTGTTCCACCATGAAAGCCCAATGGTTACATTGGGCAAGTCACAGATCTCAAAACCCAGGAGGAAGCCAACAACAAAACTCTTCTACATAAATATTGCCAAGAAAACCTAAAGTCAAAAGTCAGCATGAGCCAAAAACAACAACTTTTTTTCTGATAAATTTTACACAGGTTCATTTATATTCTAGTTGACTCCATGGGTTTGACTCACTGTCTGTTACTACACTAGAATGACTGGAAGGTACACAGCAACAATAGAGTCTTGTCCTCTTCTGCTTACCAAAAAGTGAAATGCTGAACAGTTCCTGTTGAACAGTTAAAGCTTGTTTTCACCAGTTCACAGAAAAACTCCCACCCAAAAAACAAACACAAACACAAACACAAACAAACAAACACCCAAACATGTCATAAAGTAGTTCAGATGTGTATGTATCTTGTTACATAGCCTGAACAAACTTCTAATGGCAAGATAAAACGTTGGATCAGGTTTGGCTAGTTCCATCTTGGAAACGATTTGTATGTATTGTATTCTATCAACGTACCTAGGAATGTGTTAGCTGCCTTTGGTGTAGCTGTAAGAGCACAACTTCATTAAGATTATCTATATGCAATAGGGTATACGATCAATGGTAATTAACAATCATGACCAAAAAAAAAAAGAAAAAGGGAACAGTATTGAGAAATCTTAAAAGCTAAGGATGAGAGAGGACTTCTCAGATTATAGGATTTTCTTCTGCACACAATTCCCAATAGAAGCCTTTTTGACCTTGCCCTGACCTCTTCAAATGACAGGGCAGTGGAGGTGCAAGAAGGTCTGGCATATTTGTGTGACATGAACAAGGTGAAAATAATTCAAATAATATTTATCAGGTTCTTTAAAGACATTGAAATGATGTTATTGAAGACACAATGGGCATGAAGCTACTTACTCATCTGCAGAAGGTTTTGCAAAGACAACAATATAGTTCTGAATCTTTAAGAACTTCTAACAAAATGATTCCTTTTTTTGAAAAAAAAGTGAAACTTCAGCAACTGCCTCACTGTTAATGAATATCTTCATTCTTTCACATAGTTAGTTAGAATTGGAAAAAATATTTTTTTTTGATTGGACAGTTTCAACAAGGGTAGCCTTTTTTGTACTTTTACAGAAGTAAAGCGTGCACAAAATTGATACATTATTCCAATGTAGATAACTAAAATGAACACATCTGAAAAATAGTCTTTGCAAATACATGTTAGTGTTCTCTTCCATGGACAGAGCCACCAACTTAGAAGATGAGGGACATGCAATGTAAAAAAAATATTTAACATAGCATCTTCTTGGACACTCTGTGTCAATTCTGGATACCCTGTGAAATGCCTGTTAGGGCAGTATGCCCTTCACTTGGTTTGGAGAACCAATTCTTGATAACTTTCAGCTGCCAAAGTGATTTATTTAAACAAAAGATGGTACTTCAAGAGCTAAGGAGAGATAAATTGAATATCACATGTTAGAGTCATCTGGTAATAGAGCTATGCAAAGGAAGAACATGAGAAGCTGCTTATTGGCCAGAAATGTGTGCTCAGATTAAGGTTTTGGTATAGACATGTGCCAGGTGTCATACCTTTGGGTATAAATTTAAAGATTAGTGAGGATCAGTCGCCATCTGCTAAAAAAAGGTGGAAACCAACAAAAGTGATGGCAGGCAGAGCAGCATATCATCTCTAGATTATATGTGGTTTAGATTAATGATGCAGCTGTCTGCAACAAGAGATCAGCAACATATTAAAAGTCTTGAGCCCATAGTGGATGAATTCAGATGTATGAGAGAAATTGTACAGAAGCCTATAGGCTAATCCCAACTAGAGAAGACCCATTAAATTTGTTGAATAGTGACTAAGGCCCATTGTTTCAGGAGATCTTCTCTAGTTGGTGCTAACAATAAGATTTAGACCATTCTGTAATTTGGCACAAAAACCAAAGAAGTAACTTCTGGTAATTCTATGTAGGACAATAATGTGTTGCTCCTTCTACCTTTATAAGCACATTATATGGTATCACCATTAATTGTAGCATGTTACTTCCAAGTTCTGGTCTTTCCTTGATGGGGACAAGTCTTCTTATGTCTGTTCCCATTCAACCAGTATATTGCAACATCAGTTTGGAAAGGCTGAGCCTGAACTTTTTACTCCTAAACTGTCCTTGTATACATATTTGGAGCCTGATAATTCTGGGGTGAACAGGAGTGGACAATAATGTTGTGCTCTTATTGCCTCATAACACCATTAGCTGGTAACCCCATTAATTGCATTAATTGTAGTGTGCTATTTCCAAGTTCCAGTATCTGGCATCAGGTAACTCGAGAGGGGGAAAGGAACAATAATATTTTGGCCTTACCATCCTTATAACACTATCAACTAGTATTCCCTTTAATTGTAACATGTTAATTCAAAGTTCTTGTCTTGTCCTTGATGGTAACAGGTTTTCTTATGCCTGTTCCAAAGCCTAGTTTTACCCTGTTTATCACAACACCAGTTTGAAAAACTGAACCTGAACACATTGAACTCTTTACACCCAAATTAGGAGCGACAGGTTGGTGCCCTAGCTCACCCCATTTTTCAAACTTATTTTCCAGCAACATCACCCCAAATTGCCACTACAATAAATTGAAGGTGACACAGGACAAGGTATGAATCATGGCATCAAACTGTTCTGCATGCTGCTTTTGTAATTTCCTTGTGATTTATTGAAGAAACAATGGAGCTAAAAGTTGTCTCATTTTGCCACAATGCTTTTCACTTTGAAAAGCCCTGTCAGTCAACAATCCATCCTGTATTTATGATTCGATCCTCCAGGTGCCTTACCTGCATTGTCTAGCTTCCATTGAAAGCCACTCTCTTGTTGAATATAGACTCTTACTAATAAATACAGTTGCCTTGAAAGTGAAGGGGTTGTTTCAAAATTAACCTTGACTCTAGTGTTGGAAGAGTCTTTTTTATGAAATGAAAAGATGCCGTGTTTACAAGCAGGGAACCATTTACTCAACCATTCTGATATAGAAGTCAACTGTTTCTCTTGAATAATCCTGGGACAGAATAAAATGGATTTTGATATAAGGCAAGATCTTGTTAACTTTTATTCATGTCACAGAGATTATTCACTCTGAATAAAAACAACAACAGCAAGAGGGGAGGGAAAAAGCTGCCGCAAGAATCTCAGTTTTGTGTTAGGAGTCAACCCTGCAGGAAAAAAGCGAAGAAGCAGCAGCAAACAGTACATTAATAAACTAAATATTACCTCCCACTGATCCTTGGCTACCAGGCAGACACATTGCTTTCTTGATAGTCTCCTAAGAGGGTCTTCAATAAAGTAAAACTCTGAGTTTGACGTGTTTCTCTTGCCGGCTGCCAGCAAAGTCTAAATTGAGTCCCTAGCTGTTTTTCAGATTAATCCATTGGAGAGCTCAAAATCTGGCAAGAGTATTTTAGAAGTTTTTGAAAATTCATTTAGGCTTCTGTATGGTGTGTTTGAGTCCCTGTGTGTGCGTGTGTGTGTAGACAAAGACAGACTCTATGCCTAATTAGAAATGGCTCCTCTTGATTATCAAATATAAGAAAGCTTACTAGAGCAAGCATTGTAGGTTTCTTTAATTGGATGTCTCATTTGAAGTACTGCATTCAGTTCTGAAGATTAATCGAAACTGGTCCAGCCACATATAGACAATTGGACAGTATGCTGTATGCGGTCAAGTTTCAGAACCCTCTGAGGATAGAAGTGCACAGAAGAGAGCAGAAAAATGCAAAATTCACCCTTGTTAGTATTAGTATTGGGAGTTGAGCATTACACTACAACTTTCTTGACCACAGATTGAATCTCCATTCAACTATGGAAATGCACTGGATAACCATGGGTAAGTCATACTTTTAACCTCAGGGATAGGCAAAGGCAACCACTTCCTAAATAAATCTTGCTAAGAAAACCCTGTTTTAGTTTTTCCTTGGGGTTGCCATAAGTCAGAAATGATTTGAAGGCACACACAAAAATAACAGCATCCTAGGGCTCCTGTGTAGGAACCATTGCTTATGTAATAGTGAAGTATTATTTTTGGTATAAAGATGGGGTAGTAACATGTTGGGGGGTGGGAATGCCTTCTCTAATCTATACATCTCCTGCAGGGAAAATTATGGGAATTACTTCTATTCAAATAAGTGGAAAAGGGGGAGAAATAAGCTGAAGTGAAGACATTGTCTTGTAGCCTTCGGTCTTTTGTTGTTTCTTTGTTACTGAATGAACAAAATTTTAATAAAAAATAAATGCATTTTTTGTTCTGAAAAGTTTCAAAAACTTGCACTGCAGAAGTAATTTATTCCCTGGCGCCATCATTTGCATAAAGAAGTGGAAGTTTTCGATTAGAGAATGTACTGAATTATTAGGCAATCACTGGAATTGTTGTCCAGAAGTGTTTTGTGGGGCTTCTCTCTGACAGACTCTACAGATTTTTTACATTTGTATTGTTATTTGAAGTAATAAACAAACCCTAGACCCTGTCATCCAATTTGATGGAGGGGATCTGTCCATCTTTAATTTGTATGTGTGATAAAACTTACATTTGTCCCTTTTCAGTCATTTCTTCCCATATGTTCACACAATATCCTGTCCTACCACATCATCACTCCAGCAAATGTTTGCATGTTGAAAACAATAGGTTTTGCTATGCTACTCACTGTGGTGGGTAAATAACTGCTACTTTGCCACCATGTCTCCAGGGGTGTTGCTACAAGTTGTGGGGAGAAGCCCAATGAAGAGACTGTCCCCCATATAAGGATGTTGTGTCCTTGGATGAATTTTTTCTGTTAGTCCCCAAATTCCTATCATTGCAGTTAGTACAAATGAGCATTTCAAAATTACAGGTGTAGATGCACCCATAGTTATTTTTAAACTACAAGAAAACCCAAACCATAAAATTGAAGCCAGGTTCCCACATCAGCGTTCTATAGCATAAATCTCTGGATAAAGGATTGCATATTGATTGTGCTATATGACTCTTGTGTTGAAGGCAACATTGTGCAGCAAAATGCACAAGGGAATGCTCAGTGAAATACATGCTAGAATGCTCAACCCAAAGAAAGGAGGTTCCACCTGAACATTAGGAAGAACTTCCTAACAGTGTGAGCTGTTAAGCACTGGAACTCTCTCTGCCCCAGAGTGTGATGGAGACTCCTTCTTTGGAGGCTTTTAAACAGAGGCTGGATGGCCATCTGTTGGAGGGGCTTTGGATGAGATTTCCCTGCTTCTTTATAGAAGCTCCCCTACAGCAAATTCCCAACATACAACATAATTACTTTATGACAATCGGACTGGATGGCCCATGAGGTCTCTTCCAACTCTATGATTCTATGAGTAGAACTTCTATTTTCGGCATGGGCAGCCATGTACTCATTGGTTAGGAATGGGCATATGTATACACAACTGCATTTCTGTGGTCTTGAACTGAATGGGTACATTGCACATTAGCTGAAAGCATCCAACCACTTTCCATAGAAGAGCTAGGCACACATCAGAGAACAGAACAATTCTATCCTATAAAGGCTATGTTGGCAAGGGATGGTTGTGTCCTGTTTTGCTCCAGAAACATCCTTACCACACGAGTAAAAGTATCTAAACAAGCTTTACTTTAGCAAAATAATAATAATAATAATAATAATAATAATAATAATGCAAACAGCAGTAAAGGAAACAGAAGGCAAAGTGCAAAAGCAATGCAAGGTCTTACAGCAGATGTAAAACAAAAGTCTTTGACAACAAGTCTTCACATCAGACAGAAGCAAGAGTCTTTGGCAAAAAGGCTTAAAGTACACACACAAAAAGGAGTATTTGGCATTGACTCTTTTGCAAAGCTGATGGTGGAGCTGTAGCACAGAGAACAGAACACAAACGCACCAAGTAGGTCTCATCGCTGAGCCTGGAACCCCAGGTTTCGGCGGTAACCAGGGGAGCATTCGCACAATTAAAACTTGTGTGCCAGCTGTGCCCATACCTTGGGAAGTCTGACTTGGCCACGGTAGTCCACGCTCTGGTTACATCCCATATAGACTACTGCAACTCTCTCTACGTGGGGTTGCCTCTGAAGACTGCTCGGAAGCTACAAATGGTCCAATGATCGGCAGCCAGGTTGTTAACAGGAGCGACACTCAGGGAGCACACCACTCCTCTGTTGCGCCAGCTCCACTGACTGCCAAGAGACAGGGCCTTCTCAGTGGTGGCCCCTCGGCTGTGGAATGCCCTTCCCACAGACATTAGATTGGCCCCCTCCCTACTGGCATTCAGGGGAAGAGTGAAGACCTGGCTCTTTGGACAGGCGTTTAATTAAGCAGTGCAATTAATTGATTGATCATTGGAACATGGAATAATGGACAAGGAGATTGGATTATGATTTTACTGATGAGACGTGATGGATTAGTTATATGGATGTATTGATGTTATATTGATGTATTGATGTTTTGTTATATTGATGTAGTTGCCATGGTTACTGTTTTAAATGCTAATGTTGTGCACTTTGTATACTGATTTGGTTGTAAACCACTCTGAGTCGCCTATGGGCTGAGAGAGAGCGGTATACAAATGAAGTAAATAAATAAATAAATAAACAGGTCAGTTGCAGCCAGCACTGTCTACTGGCTCCACTGCTAATTTATAACCCTGAGCTCCTAGCACAGATGTTCCTAGAGCGAGGTCTGATTGCTCTGCTTTTTGCCATGTTTCTAACTGACCTTCTTTCTTCCTTTGCTCTTTGCCATTCTAGAAACATAGGGACTAGTAGTATGTCTTCCTCACCTTCTCCTTCCTCCTCAACACTTGGCCCCAAATCCCCAAGTGCTACCTCTTCAGCCTCCTGTTCTACTTCCTCCTCAGAAGCAGAGGAGTAGTCCACAACTGGTTGCAGTCCAACCAGAGTAACTAGGCATAGAATACTATATTTTTTGGAAACATTTTCACCACAAGTATTCTTTTGAATCAGCTTCCAGGATATTCAATGTCCCTTTGATTCTTGGTGTCCTTGGAGGAGAAAGTTTACTTTGTTGGAGTGAGATGGTGGTGAAAAGACAGAAAGAGCTATTAATAAATGAAACTTCTTACGCATGGTAAAGTAGTTTGTATATGCGTAGCATGGGGAATTCTTCAAATGGCTTTCTCTTTATGAATAATTGTAAATTTAATGTTGGCGTCAATAACTCCTTAAAACAGCTTATTCTGTTCCTGAATTACACACTTCTGAATGCTCCAATATAGCTTTGATGGAACCTGAGGCATAATTTTTATTTTCTGATGCATGAATGCAAAGGAAAATAAAAACCCCAAATTGTCCAAATTACCTGCTTTTTATTCTTCTCCTTTTCTTTTTAAGCCTTAGACAAAATAAGTATAAGCAAGCATTACAGTTTTGACAAGGAGACAGTAAAACATGAGAAGGATGACTTATCCATAAAAATAGATGGCACAGAAAGTAAAAAATGGGATCACTCTGCATCAACTCTGAACAATGAACAAGGGGAAGCAATGACAAATACATGAATGTGCCATTCAGTTTGGTTTGATACAAGTAGGAATAAAATAATGGCATTGGAGATCAAAATTGTCATCATAAACTTGAGAAAATTTTAAAAAGAACTAGTTACTTTACTCATTATTCTGCTCATGCCAAAATCATTACTTCTTGTTGTTACTGACATCTAGAAGGACAAATTACTCAAGATGAACAAGCTAGTGTTACTATTGCATCATTGGAAAGTGAGAGTGTACCTTGGGCATCTAAAGCAGACCACCCTCTCCTATCATTCTCCTTAAAATACATTTCAAAACTCATTGAAGCAGTCTAAAAACAACCCCAGATTTCAGTTTTAAAATAGCAGTTTCAAAGACTGAATGCCATGAAAAATAGCACTGTTTTGGCTACCTACTGGAAACTTAAAGAAATAGGGCAACCTAATTTCCATGGTTAGGAGGTTGCAATGCATTGTTGCTAACCTAGCATTGTGAAGTGTCAGGACACACAAGATGGTCTCATCTGAAGATCTCAAATTTCTGGCAGGCTCAAATGGGAGGAGGCAGTCTTTCCTGGCTCAGAATAATTTAGGACTTTGTAGGTCAACATCAGTATCTTGAATTGAATTGACTTCTCACTTGTGTTCCCATCAAATGAGCCTGAGAAGGTGGGAGTTAAAGACCTATCCAGAACATATAAAGAGTCCTAATGCGTAAATGAATGGAGATGTTGTTGTTCATTCGTTCAGTCGTCTCTGACTCTTCGTGACCTCATGGACCAGCCCACGCCAGAGCTCCTTGTCGGCCATCACCACCCCCAGCTCCTTCAATGGAGATATGATTCTTCAAATAGCATGGTATTATGTCACCTTGATTTTAGAAAGCTGCCCTTCTCTGCTTTGAACCCATTCTTACATAAATCAATTGGTGATTGGTGGTGTAGAAGTCTGAAGTGAAATTGTACTGTTTCATGTATTTTGGGGTTCACTGCCCAGCTAATCCCATTTTACAGCTCATTGGATCCCTACTGCTATCCCAACTTCCTGCCTGTTCTCTTCCCAATTCACTCTAATTCATGATAATATTCAGTATACTAAACAATTACCTTTCCCTGAGCTTTACATTGGGCTTATTTGCCACAACATTGGAGTAAGAACTAAATGCAATCTGTGTAGGATGTCACTGAACTGTTGCTATGCAGTGATCATTTGGCATTCCACAAGCAACATAGGTGAGATGTATTTGCAGGGTAGTCCCATGTGTTAATTTCTTTAGCAGTCCACTAAACACAGAGTAACAGCAAGGTAATGGGCCCAGCACATATCAAAACCAACCCTGAAATATTTAAAGAATACAATCTTACTGAAAATGTTTGCTTTTTTCCCTTCCCTGTTACATATCCCTTGAGTGTCTAACAGGATGACTGAAGTTTCCAAGACTCCAGGGAAGAATTTAATGAATCAGTGTTCTTGGCTTGCCTAATATAAATCCTGCCATATAGATATATATATTTAAAAGTTTAAAGAGGATTTTGTTAGGGTTGATGAGTTGCAAATTTCAGAGCTGTATTTCCCACTTTGCCTTGAAAATAAATCTGAACCCAGAAATAACCTTGAGTTGTGAATCTGACATCCAATTTTCTTTTTAAACAAAGTTGAAGCATTTCCCCCTGTTTCTAGAAGCTCTAGATAATTTACATAAAAATGTGTATGTATGAGACATTTTTATAGGGTGGAACCACAAAAGCTATGGTACTGCTGCCAAAACCGGCCTCTGTGTGCTGGGTTGACTCTCCAGCTTAAATTGCAGGATATCCCATATCTTGATGCTATTGAGCCTCACAGAGAAATATGCATTGTGATGATGCACCTCCTACTACAACATGTGTAGCTCTGTATAATGAGAGAAGAGGGATTTAGCATATTGTTTCAGTGCCACTTTTGGGCCTTCATTAATATCTATATTGATGCCCAGCACATAAGTAAAGAGGTTGGATCACTATAGAATATTTTGTGTAGGACTGCATTTGGAAAGTGTTCAGAAATATCAGCATGTCCAAGATGCTTTGTTGTTGCTGTTAGGTGTTGCTGCTTTCAGTAGGTCCAATTGGGTATCTATTTAATTCTAGGTTTTCCTGCTTTGTCCCCTTTTACCCAAAGCGTTAAATCAAGAAATAGTTTTCTAAGATTTACAGAGACACTCGCTGGAACACCTCAGCAAGCGAGAGTCCAAAATTGGCAGGCTCAAACCCAGAACCTCAACCAATGGCTGATACCAAATGAGAGACTCCCCCCTGGGCACACAGAAGACTGGGCGACTTGGAAGGCGCTGAACAGACTGCGCTCTAGCACCACGAGATGAGAGCCAATCTTAAGAAATGGGTCTACAAAGTGGGATCCACGACATGCGAGTGTGGAGAAGAGCAAACCCCTGACCACCTGCAATGCAACCTGAGCCCTGCTACATGCACAATGGAGGAGCTTCTTGCGGCAACACTAGAGGCACTCCAAGTGGCCAGATACTGGTCAAAGAACATTTAATCAACTACCAAGCTTGCAAACTTTGTGTTTTGGCTGTTTGTTTGTCTTGTTATGTTAGAAATGTAATACAATTGTCTGGTTGCCCCTGACACAATAAATAAATACCCAAAACGTTGTTTGGATGTCTCAGGTAAAAGTCCGACAGGGCCCACATTTTGTGTCCTGTCTGGAAGGACCCTAAAAGAGAGTGGCATACTCAAGTTAAGCCAGTTCAGTTCCTCTGGCAGGGACTTGAATGTCACTCTCTCTCCTAATCTGTGACTGCCAGTGACAAGGACAACAAAGGGACCTACCTCATTTTTGTCATCTTCTCCAGGCCACGCGACTGGCAAAATTGTCTAGGAGGCATGATGTGAGGGTGCTTAGGTTAAATTGGTTCAGCTTTCAGGCATCCATCTACAAAGCATGTGATCTCTTAACTACCATGGCTCAGGCCCCATCTACACTGCAGCAACCAGACAATGAATGCTCATGAAAGCATACAAAAAAAGCTCTTAATGTGCATCAGTGCTCTGTGGTTTGTCTAATCACCATCTGAGCCCCAAAATGGTTCCAAGATTTCCTTTGTAATCATCTGCATAGCAAAACCACCTAATTCAGTACCTGCTTGAAACTGTATTAAATAGTCAGGGTATATGTTCTCCCAGTGCTATGGAGTCATAGAACATATAGTTTCACAAGGTCTTTCAGCTATTTTGCCCAAGAGTTCTGGTGCTACATAAAACAACAAATTCCAGGATTCCATAGCATTGAGCCATGGTGGCTAAAGTGACCTTAAACTGTATTTATTCTACAGTGTAGATGCATCCTGAATTTCCTTGTGAAAGTCTGTGAAATACAGCTTGCCAGATGTATTTCACTTTTGCTAAAAGTACTAGTTACCACCCAGGATAAAAAAGCATGGATTTTGGTAAGCCTTAATTGATCACCCTCCAAATACCATTTCTGGACCCTGGAGCCTGTATTTAAACCCCTAAGGAATATCCTTGTTCATTTTTCATTAATTATGTGTGCAATGCAATTATATTTTTATAAAATAAAGGAGGAAATCTATTAGTTCTGAATTAAGATTTCTGTATATTTGTCTTCAAGTGTGTCTGAGAAAATAAAAGCCCAGGGCAAATAAGATATTTTCAAGTACAAAGTCCTGGCCTCCCCTTGATGCTGTGCTGCTGCTGCTGTGGTAAACAATGAAACCGTTGACTTCATGAGGCTAAGCACTCCTCTGGGAAACACAAACCGAGTTCATAAACTGAAGCCTTCATTTTCACGAGGTTTTATTAAAAGGTTTCACCTCTAAACTGAACTGTCGCACACGGTTAGGAAAACTTTTTGAAAGAAAAATCTACAGTATATTTTAACTTTGTACATGTTAAAGAGAGTGAGATTGAGAGAGAGAACATGAAAGGAAAGAAATGCCTGTCATTTCTTCATAAAACGGGTTTGACCTTTCTTGTGCATGGTCAGCAATCTAGAGAGCATTTAATCAAATTGGTTGGGAAAATAAAATTATGCCATATGTGGCCTGCTTCTTCGTGCCCTTCCTCCACCCCCACCCTGTTTGCAATGCCCCCATTTTCCTCCAAAATCGCAGCAATGACCCTAAACTTGTTAACACGCTGCTGCATTCTGGACATCTCTGCAGCCGGCTCTTTGGAGTTCTCTCTTGAAGAAAAACTCAAGTCGAAGATTAAAAGATATCCTCCAGATGAGAAGGACATTCAGTAATTTATAAATCATTCATTGGTGACATCGCTTTCTGCTGCTTTTCAAGGAATTGGATTAACTGCTTTTGCAGTTCCCTCAAATGTTGCTTTTCCACCGACAGTGTCATAGGTCATTACCGGCTTTTCCCTTATGTAAGCAATTCCCGGTTTCTATTAAAAATACTAATTTTCACCCCACTACAGTCTCTTTTTGAAGAAGCTAGTATATTAAAAAAAGCACCAGCACAACTTGCTTTGAAATATTAAAGGAATACATTTAAGTGAAGGCCTTTCGGGTAGGTTCGCTCCCGCTCCCCGCCACTCCCCGATTCCTGATGACAGAAAGATTTTAGCCTACAAAGTCAATAGTAAATTTTATTAAAGTCATTATTTTCCTGTTCCAGGCCTTGTGCTTTAAATAAAGTACAGCTGACAATGCTGTCTTACATGCTGCTGTGCTGTAAAGCGGCCGCTCTTTATTACCACAGGGATGACTTGTGTGGTACTTTGGAAGACCTTTTCACAGTGGTAAGGGCTCATTGCCATGGCTGCCTTTTGGAAAATTTTGGCAAGCATCATTTATAGCTGGAACCCGTTGGGCCTTTGTTCCCACACAGCTCTGGATGAAGGAATTGGTGCTAAAACGTAAACCAAGAAGAAGAAGCATCTTTCAGCCTGAGGGTCAAATTCAATCTCCAGGAACTTCTCAGAGAGAAGGTTCACATTTCAGTGGTAGGAGATGCCAAAGGCTTAAGGCTCTTACTTTCTGTAAGTAAAACCCTGCTACAAAAGCTGGAAAAAATACCAAGAGGTGATTCTAGGTTTCCTAGATCTCCAAGGGTTTTTCTATATTGACACTACAATACAGTTTGGAGGTGGATTAAATGAACTGGAGTCCCTATACAAACATAGAATCATAGAATCAAAGAGTTGCAAGAGACCTCATAGGCCATCCAGTCCAACCACCTGCCAAGAAGCAGGAATATTGCATTGAAATCACCCCCAACAGATGGTCATCCAGCCTCTGTTTAAAAGCTTCCAAAGAAGGAGCCTCCACCACGCTCCAGGGCAGAGAGTTCCACTGCTGAACAGCTCTCACAGTCAGGAAGTTCTTCCTCATGTTCAGATGGAATCTCCAATTGGATGCTGGGTACAGTATCCTCTGATTGTGGATTGCGACTGCACCCAGGAATGTTTTTTCTTAACCAGCCCACTGAGGGCCCTTCCAGACAGGGCCCAAAATGCAGGCCCTGTCAGAATTTTAATGGAGGCATCCAAACAATGCCTCTGGTAAAAGAGGATTTACAAAGCAGGAAAAGCCTGTTATGTCCTTAATTAATTTGATATTCCATTAGATATTTATGAAAGGGGGTTTGGACCTTGTGCAGACTAACCCACAGGACTGCTTCTGCTGTCATGGGGTCAGTCCCCACAGCCCATACTGGTTCTTCAGGGATTAAAATAAATAAAAACTTACCAAGCCACCATGACATCTCTCCGGAGGCCTCCTGGCACATAGAAACAAAGCGTCAGAAGGCAGGAGGAGGCAAATTGTTCCTGTCCCCCCTCCCACCTTCTGGCACATCATTTTTACACACCAGGAAGCTTCCAGCATGCAATCACAGCACTTATCGTGATGGCATGGGGACATCCAACTGGGAAAGCCATGGGGACATCCAACTGGATTATATGACAGCGTAGTAAAGGTAAAGGTTTCCCCTTGATATTAAGTCTAGTTGTGTCCAACTCTGGGAGGTGGTGCTCATCTCCATTTCTAAGCTGAAGAGCTGGCGTTTTCCATAGACACCTCCAAGGTCATGTGGCTGGTATGACTGCATGGAACACAGTTACCTTCCTGCCAGCATTACCTATTGATCTACTCACATTTGCATGGTTTCGAACTGCTAGGTTTGCAGAAGCTAGGATTAACAGTGAAAGCTCATCCCGCTCCCTGGATTCAAATTGCCAACCTTTTGGTCAGCAAGTTCAGCAGCTCAAAGGTTTAACCTACAGTGCCACCAGGGGCTCCATATGGCAGTGTAGATTCATATAATTCAGTTCAAAGCAGTTAATCTGCATTCCGAAACTGGATTATATGGCAATGTAGGGTCCTTCCTCACAGCCCTATATCTCAGAATATTAAGGCAGAAAATCCCATAATATCTGCTTTGAACTGGGTTATCTGAGGATAGATCTAGATAGCCCCTTTATTGTGGAAACTTCCGCAACAAAAAGGGGTTGTCCAGACAATGTTCTGGATAATCCTGAATTAATTTGCCACAAACGAGGAAAACCTTTTTGAAAGACGTGGGATAAATCCACTACTTCCAGTATCTGGACTGCAGTCCAGACACCATTCCCACAGTTTTGCAGGCTAAATTGTTGTAGGTTTTCAGGCAAGGAAAAGGGGAAGGGGGGGGGGGGAAGGAAAATCGCTCCTCTCCCCTTTTTCCTGGTGCATCATTTCTACACACCAGGAGAGCTGCTGCAGGTATCCAAATGGAGGCTGGATAAGTTCTTTTATTTTTTTTAAAGGGGTTTTTAGAGCTTTTGGGGAGGGGGGGGAGTCACCAGGTGTACTCCCAGGACAGAGTGTGTGTGGACAGGGATCCAGTAACATCCGCGTTTTTTAAACACGGATGCTCCTGGGATAAAGCCCTGCCATATATTCCAGTTCAAAGTAGATAATGTGGGATGTGATTCTGCTTGGTGGAAGGTGCAGTTGATCCAACCTCTGCTGCGTGGATGAGAAAAAGGCTATGTCAAATCTCCAACTCAGCTCGTAGGGGTGGTTCCAGACAGTAGTAAAGTTAGCTTTGACTCGGGTTTAAAAAACTCTAGTCCACACAACACCCTAAAAGCCTGTGCATTCCAGAGACACTATCTACATGTCCTCCTGGTTCCTACTGGGAGAACAGGGAGACAGCCCCTATCCCCTCCCAAAAACCCTTTAAAATGGGGGGGGGGGGGGGGGGAGAGAGAGAGTAAAAATAACTTAGCCTCCATTAGGCCTCACGGCATATTTTCTGGGATGTACCAATTATACTGAGGAACCAAGGCAGGGCCAAATTACTCCTGCCCCCCTTGCTTTTTTGTTTGTACATTCCAGGAACTGTACTGTGAGGCCTAATGGAGGCTGGTAAGTAATTTTTTACCCCCATCCCTTCAATTTTTAAGGTGTTTTGGGAGCGGGTGGGTGCGATCTCACACCTTCTGGGCTCCAGGAAGTCCAGGACTTCCTGTGGTCCTGTCCACACAGGGCCATAATCCATTAAACTGGGGTCTCTCAGAAAGGCACATGTCTAATGGGTTTTCCTGCTTTGTGGCAAATGCAATTGTTTTTCTGTTGGACATTATCTGGCTACATCAATTTAAAATGCGGGAGCTTCTGCTTTCAAAGGGCGGTCTGGATGCACCCTAGAACAGCAGCTTGCTACAATTTCCAGGTTTCGTTGATTTGTTGCTGCAACTTGCAAATATTCTCCAGAGGGATATCTGTGTTTTCATTGTTACCCTCCACCTCCTCTCCCAGTTTTGTGGCAGTGGTACTACTCACCCTCTGTTCTGCATCCACCTTTGGAATAGAAGCAGGTAAATAAGATTAAATGTTTCTGATTCAATCTCATTAAATAAGATAATCCTCTTGTGTCATCAACAGAAGAACAGATTAAAGACTGAATAGACAAATGGGCTGCAAATATAGGGCACACAATAAGATTGGAAGAGTGGGAAAATGTGGAACAAAAATTTAAAATACACACATTTGTACAATTTGAAGGAAATATGGTACAAGATTATCTATTAATGGTATTTAATACCACCCAAACTCTCATAATATTACCAAAAACACTGTGGACAAATGTTAGAAATGTGAAAAGAATATTGGGACTTTTTATCACGTGTGGTGGACCTGCAAAAAAGCAAAAAAGATATTGGAAGGAAATATATGAGAAAAAAAAAGATATACATTTCCAATTTAAACCTGAGTATATTTTTATTTGGAATGTCAGACTTTGAAATAATAAAAAACCCGAAGACAAATTATTATATTATTTAACAATGGCAGCTAAAACAACATGCACTCAAAAATGGAAATCAAAAGAATGACCAACAATGGAACAATGTATTGTCAAAAGTTGTCATGGCTGGAATCACTGGGTTGTTGTAGGTTTTTCAGGTTGTATAGCCATGTTCTAGAACATGGCCATACAACCCAAAAAACCTACAATAACCCAAAGGAACAATGGATATTAAAATTTATACAGATAATGAAAATAGATCTAATAACAGAAGCAATTACGCAAGATTCACAGAAAAGAAGCACAACAAATTGGTCAGCAATTATACGGTTTATGAAACAAGAAAAAATGAATTGGAAAGAAAAATTTAAGTACTGAAGCAAAACCCATTCCCTAGAGGATGAGACATGAAGAGGGGAAAGCAACAAAGCAAAATCAGAACACAAGATAAAATGGAAACACAGAGAAGATTGGAAATTAACTGAATTTTTTCACATTTCTTCTGTTTATGTATTTTTTTTTCCAATTCATTTTATTTTCCTGGGCTTTACCTATTCCCATATATTTTGAAATGTTCTTTTTGTGTGTGTGAGCTTCAGTGACAAGATGTGAGCAAATGTAAAACAATACTTCATAACAATGCCATCACTGGGGGCATTATGCTCGGCTTTTGACTTTTGGCTCTCAGGGATTGGGGCAAACATGGAGTGGAATCCTACATCATATCTTGCAAAGAGGAATGGCCCTACAGGGAAATCCAGATAATTGGAATTGAACATCAGGAGGGCCAGATTTGGAATTTTCCATTACTCTCTTGAGAACGGAGAATTGCTAAGAAAGTGGTATAAAACATGACTATGTCCTGTGCTACATATACAAAAATACTGAAAAGCTCCAAAGAGAATTACCAAAAATTGTTGCATCCTGCAACAAGAAAGGTTAATCTGGTCTCCAGAATCCTACATCAATGCCCAAAGCACTATGCCACAATGACTGTCATACTATACAATTTATGCTTTATCTCTTTGAAATATATAGATGTAAGCAGTGTATAACTGCTACAAAGAAATAATTTAAAACCTTTTTGTCAATGAAATATAACCGACAAATCAAGTAACAACATGTCATTTTTAGAAGGTGTTATTATGTATTCTTCTTGGCATTGCAGGTGGGGTGAGCATTGTCTTAGATGATGCGATTCCTTTCCCCTCTCGCAATAGGGATGATTTTTCTAAGGCTTGCCTGAGGCAACATATATATGCAGTATCTTAAAAACAAAGAAATAACATATTTTTTTTCAAAATTATAAGAACATAAAAAGAGACCTGCTGGATCGGACCAAAGGTTTACTCAGTTCAGCATCCTCTTCACAAAATGACCAACCAGGTGCTTATGGGAATTCAAGCAAGACATAAGAGTAATAGCACCTTCTGGTCATGTTCTTTCATAGCAGTTCTTCCAAGTCTCAATCTGCTTCTGATTTCATAACTGCTTTCTCCATTTTGATTGATGACTGAGCCAAAATATAGGAAATCATTATGTATGTAAATAGGTTCACCATCCACTTTAAAGTTCTGTACATTATTTGTAATCATTATTTCTGTTTTTTCAATGTTCAACTGTAACTCTGTTTTTGTACTTTCTAATTTTCAACAAGAGTCATGTGTGATCTGTACATAATTTTTCAATTTCTTCCTCTTCTGATTCTATAGCAGGAGTACTTGAGTTGTAGTTACATCAATGAGTTTTCCATGTAGTCTTGTTGATATTATTTGCTCAGGCATTGCATTAGGTCCCATGACTGCCTTTGCTATATCCAACTTCACTATAAATGCTATCCCATTTCTTAGATTTTTTTTTTCAGTTCCTGACTTAAAATGTTCTACTTTGGAGGCAGTGTTCTTAATCTGCCTTCCATATCTGCACATCTCTGTTCCTCTGGCAACCCTAGGTACAGCTAGCACAGATCTTGGAAATAGCCTTCTTACAGACCATCCATTTTGCAGAATTATAGCAGTTTGACACCTCTTTAGCTGCCATAGCTCCATCCTATGGAATCTGTGTACAATATTTGCAGTTTGCTGTGGCTCCAGAGCTCTCTGACGGGTACTGGTAAATATTAGGGGTGTGCAAAACTTATGAGCTCAACTTCATAGTTTGGAGATTTGGAAATCTGAAACTTCAAATTACTAATCAGAAAGGACCCTTATAACACATTTACAAATTGAAACACAAGCCTCTGAAACTTTTGGAGAGATTCATAAAAGATTTGTTGATTTGTTGCCCCTTTATCCTCACTGTCAGCCCCCGCCCCTAGTAAAGATAATAATGATGATAATAATGTTTATTTCTAACCCACCCTCTCTTGCCGAAGGGATTCAGGGTGGCTTCTAAACATAAAACATAAAATTGGCAATCATTACCCCAAACTTATGTTTTCCAAATTCCCACTTGTATCCCCCTCAGTTCTCTTAAAACTGCAGCAGTATTCTTCTGGCACAAGCAGAATTTTGTTTGAGGATCTCTGTTACAGAGTATTCAAAAGGCCCTGTCCCAAACTACATTTTCCAGAATTCTGCTCATGCCCGAAGAATGTGCTCATGCCACATTAAAGCCCCAGTGTAGGTTAATCACATGTGCTTAAATTGAATAAAAGTGTTTAAAGCTCAGTGGATAGACGAATTGTTTTGAAACTTGGCAGGCTTGCTGCCCTGCTCATGTAGTCTCACTGCCATAATTTGAGTGGGTACCTCTTGCAGTTTTTATTTTTTTTAATTGAAAAAAACTTTTTAAAAATTCAAGAAGTCAGTAGATGAATGAATCTTTCTGAACCTTTGCAGGATCGATGGCTTGCTTATGTTGTCTCATTGTGTAGAAATTCAAGGAAGTACTTTTTGTAGTCTTTAAAAAATATTTTACAAAACTTTTAAAATTTCCTAAAAATTGGTAGATAACCAAAATGTTCTAAATTTGGAAGGCTAAAATATGTACATGTTGCCTAAAAGTGTGTCAGATTTCATCCTTGTAGCTGTAAAAATGATAAAGAAACAAGCCTCACAATTTTCCCCATTGCTGCTAATGGAACAGATCTTAATGGAGCAATTGCAAAGCTTCACACATTCAGATTACAAATCAGGATGGGACCCTTATAAATCTTTACTCATCAACTATCTCCATCGACCACTGTTAAGAGCTTAGGTGTCATCCTGGATTCACAGCTGACAATGGAAGCTCAGGTCGCTGCTGCCAGCAAACAGGCCTTTTTCCATCTATGACAAGCTAGGCAATTGGCACCCTACCTATCTGACGAGGCTCTGGCAACTGTCATCCATGCCTTGGTCACATCTAGGCTGGACTATTGCAATGCCCTGTATGTGGGCCTTCTGATGTCTACGACCCGAAAGCTTCGTATTATTCAGAATGCAGCAGCCAGGTTACTCACAAGAACGCACATGACATGCCATATAACACCAGTGCTGCAACATTTACATTGGCTTCCAACTGAGTACTGTGGCCTGTATAAGATGCTAGTTTTGACCTTTAAAACTCTTTACGGCCAGGGTCCATCATACCTTAGGGACTGCCTCTCCTTCTCCCATCATCGGAGGTCGCAACGACCAGCCCAACGTGACTTACTCCATATACCGGGTCCTAGAGAAGTGCACTTGGAAAGGACCAGACGCAGGGCTTTTTCTATTTCTGCCCCTGCCTTGTGGAATTCCTTGCCGCCCTACATGAGAGCCATGTGTGACTTAGGGCCTTTTACTCTAGCACTTAAGACCTGGTTTTTTACTAGAGCATTCAATCTCTGTTAATTTTTAAATTTTGTATGTATGTATTTTATCTTTTATAATTTAGCTGTAAATCGCCTAGAGCATTCTCGGATGGAGGGCAATTAATAATGATGATGATGATGATGATGATGATGATCAAAGCCGCGACCATCTGAATCACTGAAGCACATTAAGAATTGGATTTCAACTGGGTTGTTGTAGGTTTTTTGGGCTATATGGCCATGTTCTAGAAGCATTCTCTTCTAGAATGCTTGTAGAACATGGCCATATAGCCCGGAAAATCTACAACAACCTAGTAATTCCAGCCATGAAAGCCTTTGACAATCCATTGGATTTCAACTGTTTAACATACCTCTAGGAAATACCTCACTAAACGAGAAATCACAGAATAACCTATGACAGTTAGTAGTATGACAGTTAGTGGCACCAAATTCCTATAATTCTGCAATGTGGATATATCCTCAGTGACTGCTTTTAGATTTGGGACTCTCCAGAGCCTATACAAGTCTCTATCTTGCTTTCTTTCTGTTGGAATGAAGAGCTTATGTTTGCTATTTTAATTACATGGTAATGAAAATGTCTTGTATGTTTTAAAATCTATATTGTGTTTGGTTTAACTTTACAAGCTGCTTTGAATGGCTGTTCCAGGAAAGGATAGGATGGTATATATGCTAGGAGATAGGTAGATAGGTCAAAACGTATTTATTTGTTGAATGTATATCCTGCTTTCCCCCCCTGAAATTGAGATCCAAGGCAGATAGGCAGGCAGATAGACAGACACCTGTCTGAGGAAACTAAGATATGAGACAGACTGACAATCTGCAGCTTGATCTCTATAAAAGAGAAAAACTTTAGAAGGTGGCTGAATGTTGGATGTATATGAAGATGGCACTGTGCATTCCAGCCAGTTTGTTTGTTTGAGGAGCACCTCCTATAGAGAGATAGGTAGAGAAACAAACCAACTACAGCTTTACCTATTGAGACAGCAGCCACTGTCTCTTACAAAGTACATGCCCAATGGGAAATGAAAGGCCAGAGCAAAACACACTCCATTACTTCCCGTTTTTCATCTCTCAGTCTTTTCTATCTAATAAACTCCCTAGTTCTTGTAGCCAAAGTGACACTTGAAAGCTGTAGCCAATGACACATCGCAAGCATGTCTCTAAGTGACTTTTATCCACTGACTTTGAGTGCGGGTGTAAACAGGACTGCAGGGTGGTTCAAAACAGCCTCTTCTATATGCTCCAAATTTCTTCCGCAACATTTTATGGAGAACATCCTTTATTTATTCTTGCCATTGGACTCATATATTTAGACAATTACATTACAAATTGCAGTATTAAACAGTGTTGCTTTCATATGTTCAATACAAATATAATGTCATGTATTGAAGAGATTCTGTTTTGCAGTTCTGCAGTCTTCTTTTGAGCAACAAAATATGGATCCCATTAAACGAGACATTGATGAAAGAAAAGGTCAGACTTTCTGAATGTGAGAATTATGTGTGGCCAGGGTCTCCCTTCAAATCTGGGCACTTGGGGAACAAAATAATATATATCACTTACCCCTAATTCTTCAACCAGCTCCAATGGGAAACTGAACATATTTAGATATTTAGATATTTAGATATTTAACATAATTTTGGGATACAGGTCAATTTTTTAAAAAATGGTTTAAGGACCAAATAACTGTCAGGGATGTGACTCATTGTGAATGTTGTGTATCAGGATAGCAGCTGCTATTAAGTGAATATCTTTTTTTAGTTCGCGTAGACAAGTGCTGGGAGCATCAAAACCTGAAAGTATAGATTATATTGGATTCTAGCAAGACATATGCAAGGTTACAACAAAGGACTCCTTGGGAGTAGCAGTATTCTTTACTACCTTTTGATTTTGTAATATGATTCTACTGGCTTTTAATTAACTTTGTCCTACATGGGATTGGTTTTGAGACTGCCTGGCTTTCCTACTGTATACTGTCATATGAACTGACTTGCTTTTTAAAAAGTGTAGCTATGTTGATTTTGGCTTGATTATGGACTCTGTTGTTAGACCATCTATCAGAATTATCTGTCAATGCTATCCTGAAATTACTATTTGGTCTAAATTGTTGTACTTTGCTACTAGACTATGATCTACCTGAGATCAGGAAGATCATAGTCTTCCAACTGCCAATTAAGAGAAATTGCTCATCAATTTTTTTATAATGTTCAGTCCCCAAATCCAGTAAACTAAAACCATCAGATCTAAGGCTCTGGGACAAAGAACATTATTTCCCACATCACTAACCCACCCTGCTCAATCCCTGAGGGGGGACTCAGGGTGGCTTACACCAACAACGATTTGATGCCCAAGATAATATAAACACAAACAAATATAACAGTTTAAAACAGTAAAGACTGCCAGGCCCCAACTCTGGCAGTCTTCAGGAGGAGCTTGAAGACGTGGTTGTTCCAGTGTGCCTTCCCGGAATAATGATCCCATAGCACTTTGTCCCTCCAAAGCACATTATACTTTTAAGTTTGCCCGTATGTCTTCCACAAACGCCACTATCACCTTTTCGTCCATGCCTCAGCACTATTCCAATTTTAATTTTTACATTTGGCCTTCCAACAGTTTTAATTGTATGTTGTCTTATTGATAATGTTATATGTTTATCGTTTATGTTCTATTTTAATTGCTTGTATTGTTGTGATTATTGCCTGTATTGTTGTGTTTGGGCTCGGCCTCATGTAAGCCGCACCGAGTCCCTTGGGGAGATGGTAGCGGGGTACAAATAAAGTGTAGTTATTATTATTATTATTGTTATTATTATTATTATTATTATTATTATTAAATAGAACATTAAGTTAAAAACACATTGAAAACATTTTCATCAATCCATATAGCCAATTTCAGTCCGATTCAACATCCAAAGCTTGTTGTCCAAAGGCCTGGTCCCAGAACCACGAGTTAACCTTCTTTCTGAAAGAAAGGAGGGAAGACACCAACCTGATATCACTGGGGAGCAAGTTCCACAGGCGTGGGGCCACCACCAAGAAGGCCCTGTCCCTCATCCCCGCCAAGCAAACTAGTGTTTGCCCCTTCTATGTGATAGGTTTTCTGGTCTTGTCAATGGACTACTATGTTATCATGGCCTTCATCTGAATAATCATATAATGGTGACACTTCAGCTTGAGTATATGATGAACCTCTGATAAAGCAGAGTCAGAGAAGGGAAGGGTGCATAGCAATAGAAAGCCCTCCAAGGAGAATTCAGAAGAGCAGTTTGTTCCTCTGTGCCTTCTAAATACATTGAAAAATGAGTGAATGAGCTTGCACATCCAGCTCATTGAAGGTGAGTTAGCTCTGAATTTGTTGGACTTTTATCACCTGAGCATTTCCTCTTTAGTCGAAGGAACAAAAGAGTTCCTTCCATTGTGTGTCTTCCAACTTTGCCGAGGTAAAGGCTGTGTTTACAGTGAGATCATTTTGTGTGGACTTCCTGTGAGAAGCAGGTCAAGTCAAAGGTGGCTCAGAGGTCAAACATAAAGGTAATATTTGCCAGAGTGAGTAGGGAGCAATACTAAGAAAAATGTCATGAAAACTAGCTAGGAATCCTCAGGCTGTAATATCCTAAACTTCAAATAACTCTCTGTGTGCAGTAAAACAGGAAAGCTGCCTTGTACATGGTTCACTCATGACATTAACGAGATATTCCTCTTTTTTTACACACTTGTCTGCATTTGGGACCATCAAAGACTGTAAAAGTCCTGTAATCTCAATAAAATGAAAGACAGCTACCAGAGGTTCTGTGAAAGCTCCTTTAAAGTTGTCAAGAGACACACAGATACTGATATGAAGTTTTTGCCTAATGCAAGCCAAGGCTCCAATTTTTGCAGATGCTTAGCCAAGAAAAAATTCCACTGAACTCAGCCGCAGGGATAAAAATATATTTGTGACTCTTCACATAGGAAATGGCCAGCCATCATTAGCTTTTTCATAATTTGACTATGTTTTTCAGCAACATACCCTTCAGAAGATATATCAGTAAAGTCATCCTGTGTACTTTTGGATAGTGTCATCACTATCAGTACAGAATCATAGTATCATACACTTGGAAAGGCCCATCTAGACCAGGCCTGCACAACCTGTGGCTTCCAGAATTCCTGAGTACTGAACAAGCTGGCTAGGGCTTCTGGGATTTGGAGACAGAAACACCTGAAGGGTCACAGGTTATGCAGGCCTGATCTAGACCAATCCCCTGCCATGCAGGAACAAATGACTAAAGCACTCTTGAGAGACAACTACACACAACATTGAATCATAGAATCAAAGAGTTGGAAGAGACCTCATGGGCCATCCAGTCCAACCCCCTGCCAAGAAGCAGGAATATTGCATTCAAATCACCCCTGACAGATGGCCATCCAGCCTCTATTTAAAAGCTTCCAAAGAAGGAGCCTCCACCACACTCTGGGGCAGAGAGTTCCACTGCTGAATGGCTCTCACAGTCAGGAAGTTCTTCCCTCATGTTCAGATGGAATCTCCTTTCTTGTAGTTTGAAGCCATTGTTCCGCGTCCTAGTCTCCAAATAAGCAGAAAACAAGCTTGCTCCCTCCTCCCTGTGGCTTCCTCTCACATATTTATACATGGCTATCATATCTCCTCTCAGCCTTCTCTTCTTCAGGCTAAACATGCCCAGCTCCTTAAGCCGCTCCTCATAGGGCTTGTTCTCCAGACCCTTGATCATTTTAGTCACCCTCTGTTTAAAGACTTCTAAAGAAAAAAAGTCTGTCATCCACCAAGGCAATTTATTCCACTGTTGACCAGCTCTTACAATCAAGAAGTTCTTCCTAATGTTTTAGGTGGAATCTTTTTTCTTCATTTGTGTTCCAGTCTTTGGAGCAACAGAAAACAAGCTCACTCATCCCATGAGGTATGTATAGATGGTTATAATCTCATCTCAATCTTCTCTTTTCCAAGAGAAACATACCCAGCTCCCTAAGCCCTTCTTCATAGAATTTGGTTTGTAAATCAGTTGCCTTTTTGATCACTATTTCTAGATTATCAATATCCTTTGTGAACTGTGCTGCCCTGAGTTGGATATCACGGTCCAGGTGAGGTCTGATCAAAGCATAACAGAGTGGCATGATAACCTCCCTCAATCTGTGGGTCCTATACTTCTTCTGATGCAGCCTAAGGCCCCTTCTACACTGCCAAATAAAATCCAGGTTATCTGTTTTGAACTGGATTATGTGGTACTGTAGATGCAGGTAATCTAGTTCAAAGCAGATAATGTGAATTATCTGCTTTGATAACCTGAATTATATTGCAGTGTAAAAGGGGCCTAGGATTGCATTTGGGTTTTTTTTTTGGCTGCTGCATCATACTGCTAGCCCTGTTTAGTTTTATTGCCATGTCAGGAGTGACCTGAGACACTGCAAGTCACTTCTGGTATGAGAGAATTGGCTGTCTGCAAGGATATTGCCCAGGGGATACCCGGAAGTTTTGATGTTTTGGTGTCCCCACATGGGGAGCTGGAGCTGACAGAGGGAGCTCATCCCGGATTTGAACCTGTGATCTGTCAGTCTTCAGTCCTGCCAGCACAAAGGTTTAACCCATTGCACCTTGAGATTTACTGAAAATAGTAAATCTCACTTGTGCTGTTGTGAAGCCATATTTCATCAATTCTATATCTGTACATTTCATTTCCCAGTCTTGTCAATGCTCAATGGAAGAAGCTCTGTAGGGTCTCTGAAAAGCCTCTGATTCAACAGACTTTGAGCAAGGTTGTCAATGATTTGACCATCTGTATGGTCCTGGATCATTCTATATCACTTCCCCTTGGTTCTTGCACTGTTTGAATTCACTAATTTGCTGTCAACTAGCGTGGCTAGTAGGAATCATAGCTAGGGGAAGCAGGATGTCTCACCATAAAAGCAGAGAGGCATCACTTAGCAAGAAGACCTAAAATGACACAACTTTTCTTTTGTTAATTTTTATAAAGAGATTCCCTTTGGAAAAAGTGTTTATAATTTAAACAGACTACACCTCACCTAGTGAGAAAGTTTGTGATCAGGTGGCTTGCATTCTTGCAAAACAACTGAAAGAGGGAAATCATGGAGGGGTAGGTATTCTAAAGGAAGCCTTAAAGTGCCCGTAGTATATATTGTGCTCCACACATTTCAGAAATTTAAATTTCTTCCTTAGGCACTGTTTTCCCCTCAAATCCAAGTTGTTTTTAGATATTGCTGACATTGTGATAATGCAGAGGAGGGAATGTGAAGACTTGCCAAAGAGAGCTGTTGGAAGAATTTGCCTTGAGGAAACCATTTTAAATTCCCCAGACAATAAAGTAATATAAGTGTCAGAATCCTATATCACAATCTATATTACATAACTTTGTGTATACTTAACATTGTAGCAGCCCTATTAGTGAACTGAGATGTATAACAGGATACGGCACAATTGGTGTTGGGACTGATGCACATGCTGCTGTATGTCAGCCTCATTGCACAATGGTCTCTTTGCCAGCTCTACTAACCAGTGATATAACAGCAGTCCTCTATTCCAGGCCTTAAACTTTTTCCACTCATGATCCCTTTTTGCCTGAAAAATTATTATGTGACCCTGAGTATAGAAGTATACAAAATAAGTACAAAATCAAACATTTATGATAATAAATCAGCATTTGCAAGGCTTGCTTAACAGGCTAATTTCCCCTTTTTATGAAGTACAGCTGAAGCATTTTCAGCAGAGTCTATTATAAACACTGCAAGTTGTTGCTAACCGATTTGTATAAATGGTGGCATTCAGAGTGTGAAATTTTGGCACTGCCTTTTCCTCTCCTTTGTAGACACCTTCTTAGTTTCCCCTGTTCATAGATTTTCGCAATAGCGTAGACACCTTCCTTTGTATTGGTTTTTGGGTAGAGCATAACACCCCCCAGAGGTCAGCCTTAGTTGGTTTATTCCATTTCCCTATATAGAACTGTCTTGCTGGATTCCCTTTTCTACTGTCACTAGAGGTTTGGGGCATTGTCTGGTAATCCTAGGCCAAGCAATCCAAAAACAGACATTCTTAGCACCTGCTGCATATAGCAGTATTTTATACCATCAGTCCAAAGGACAACAGAAGCTTTTGGTTAGCCTAAGCTTCACAGGAAAGAAGGGTAAGACAGTTTTATAAGCAACAACTTGTAATCCATCACTTTGCATCAGAGGCAGAAGATTCCAGAGAGATGACTGCAGCCAGCAAAATCTCTTTTGTAATGTATTGTTTGAAGTTACCTTATTACAGTCCCATTGGGCCTTACCTAACACCAGCACTTGATGAATATTCTTTAAATGATTTAATTTTATTTTAGCAAATAAAAGTGTAAATACTATTCATAATCCTGATCTTTGAGAGCCACCATAATGCTGTTGTGAGAGTGTTGGACTGGGAGGCCAGGGTTTAAATTCTGACTAGTTTCATAGCCTTGAGCAAGTTATACTCTTTCAACCAAAGAAAAAGTCAACTACAAACCCACTCTGAACAAATCTTGCTAAGAAAACCCTGAGATAGGGTTTACATAGGTTAGAGGTTTCTTTTCAGCAAATAAAAAGCAACAAAGTACATTCAACATAGGTTAATCTACTTCAAAATATGCAACAAGAGTTCAGCGAGAGCTGCATTATTTCAGGGGATGTTCTGTTCTGAGATCTCAAAGGATATGTGAGATGCCTAGACAATGGTGAGGAACAATGAGAATGAAGGTCCAACATGGTATTGAGAGGGCTGCATAATTTTCAACCGTGATGTAAGCATAGATGTTAGTGCTATATCCACTTAGCTGGAAATATGTCCCTTTTAGTTTAATGGAAATTATTTCTGAACAGACATATTTAGGATTGTGCAGTTGATTATTATTACTATTATTTTACTGACACAAAACCACAGTATGTCACAGCAAATGAGATCTATATGCTGGATTACATATCACAAAATCACAAGTCGAACACTTCCCAAGCGTCTAGAACTGTGTGATGTATTTTCGCAGATCCAAGTCAGGTGGCCTTTTGCAGTTGACAGATCATGATTTTGTCAATGTTTATTGTTTCCAAATGCCAGCTGAGATCTTTTGGCATGGCGCCCATTGTGCCGATAACCATTAGGACCATCTGTACTGGTTTATGTTAGAGCCTTTGCAGTTCGATTTTGAGGTCCTGATAATGGCTGAGTTTTTCCTGTTGTTTTTCCTCAATGCGACTATCATCTAGAATGGTGACATCAATAATCCAAACTGTTTTCTTTTCCACAATCGTGATGTCTGGTGTATTGTGTTCCAAAACCTCGTCAGTCTGGATTCGAAAGTCCCACAGTATTTTTGCGTGTTCTTCTTCTTTATTATTATTATTATTATTATTATTATTATTATTATTATTAGTGTTGTTGTTGTTGTTGATGACATTATTTATTATTATTATTATTATTATTATTATTATTATTATTTCCAATGAATCTCAGCCGGCATTTTGAAAACAAATAAACATTGACAAAATCATGATCTGTCAACTGCAAAAGGCCACCTTACTTGGATCTGCGCGCATCCTTCGAGAAAACACCACACAGTCCTAAACGCTGGGGAAGTGTTCGACTTGTGATTTTGTGATACGAAATCCAGCATATATATCTCATTTTCTGTGTCATACTGTGTTTTTGTCACTAAAATAAAAAAATAATAATACCTCTCAGTATTAGAATCAAAAGCCGCCCCCTTCTTTGGTTTCATTACAGGAACACACTCACAACCAGAAAGCCCTTAAAAATGTTGTATCTTTCAGTCTCAACCCCTCTGATTAATCAATGAAAGCTTTGCCCAATGATTCCACTAATTAGAGAAGCAACCTTTCTTACAAATGTTGACGATTCCAGTACTCTTCTTTGAATGATCAGTCCTTCAGAGATACACACAGGGAGACAAACCCAGGCAAATAAAGTAGATAAAAGCAGATAAAAGGTGTTATTGGATTATTTATCCTTCAAGAAGAGAGCTTATTTGGGCAATTGAGAGCTGTGCTTTAAAAGGTCTTTAAAGAAAGTCAGATTTTGTGTGAAACAGGGACAAAGAAGAGGCTTCATTAACTAGACTGACAAGCTCCAAAGATCTCTTGAGTGTTTAAATTACGGATTGTAAATTCTTCAAACTTGACAAGGAAAGCAGGACTGTCCTCACTTGCTGTCTGACATACAGTGGTAATGACAATTTAGACTCACGTCATATTTATTACATGCACATTATTGATTTATTTATTTCAGATAACTTATAACTATCTGTGTGCATTCAGGTGCGTAAAAGACAACTTCCTGAACTTCTATGATGAAAAGTAGGGTATAAATAACAACACAATGATAGAGTTGTTCAGTATGTCAAACACTGAAACCACAATTCAAATGCATTTGCCTCCCCAACTATGTCTGATATTTATTGTTGAACAAAATGGCATATATGTTATCACTGAAGAAACAGTTGTTGAACAAACTGGCCAAGTTGTTGAAGTAACTGGCATACATAAAAATAATCACTCCATAGTGATGCCAGTATGGATGGTGGAAAATGTGACTAGACAAATTTCTGGAGGATAATAGGTTTGCACTTCCAATTTGATGCTCGGTACCAGTTGCGAGATCATAAGAGGGTGTTATTGTATTTGGGTCCTGCTAATGGCTTTGTTAAAACCACCTGGGTATGCACTGTGGGAACAGGACCTTAAATTGGATAGGCCTTTAGTCTGAGATCTAGCAGGGCTCCTCTTATTAATGATGGCTTTTTCAAATACATCCTGTGTTAGGGATAACCAGATCAATTTCCCAGCTGTCCTGTGGCTTGGATCCAGATCAAGCCCTGAGGCCCTTTGCACTGTTATAGCTTTATTAGCATGTATCAAGATCTAGAGGCCTCCATCGCTGACATAGTATTCAAAGTACAAATGCATACTAGGGGTGACTGAGAGGGAGGAAAACAGGTACTGCAGAGGGGGATGAAAACCATATTTAATTATTTGAAAAAATGTCATATTGAAGATGAAGCAAGTTTGTTTTCTGCTTCTCTAGACATTAGGATATATTTATTTACCACATTTTACCCCACCCTTCTCACCCCAAAGGAGACTCAGTGCGGCCTTATGGTAGGCAACAATTTGTTTAAATATTCTTTATTATAAATTTTGCATCTATATAAAAACAGTTGGGGTTGGTTTGGTGCCACATAAATATATGCAAGATTATGGCAACAAGAATGATTGACAACTGGAAAATAGAGGGAGAAAATGTGGAGGCCGTGACAGACTTTGTATTTCTAGGTGCAAAGATTACTGCAGATGCAGACTGTGGCCAGGAAATCAGAAGACGCTTACTTCTTGGGAGGAGAGCAATGTCCAATCTCGATAAAATAGTAAAGAGTAGAGACATCAGACTGGCAACAAAGATCCGCATAGTCAAAGCCATGGTATTCCCTGTAGTACGGATGTGAGAGCTGGACCTTAGGGAAGGCTGAGCGAAAGAAGATAGATGCTTTTGAACTGTGGTGTTGAAGGAAAGTTCTAAGACTGCCTTGGACTGCGAGAAGATCCAACCAGTCCATCCTCCAGGAAATAAAGCCCGGCTGCTCACTGGAGGGAAGGATACTAGAGACAAAGTTGAAGTACTTTGGCCACATCATGAGGAGACAGCAAAGCCTAGAGAAGACAATTATGCTGGGGAAAGTGGAAGGTAAAAGGAAGAGGGGCCGACCAAGGGCAAGATGGATGGATGGATGGCATCCTTGAAGTGACTGGACTGACCTTGAAGGAGCTGGGAGTGGTGACGGCCGACAAGGAGCTCTGGCGTGGGCTGGTCCATGAGGTCACGAAGAGTCGGAGACGACTGAACGAATGAACAACAACAAATATATGCAATAAATAAACAAATACATTAAAATAAAAAAATAAAAAACCTCAAACATTAGACACTAAAACAATTCATTAAAACCACGTAGTTCGAAATCCTAATCCAGAGTCATTTCAATAGTCATTGAACTATTTCATATATAGAGCAATGGATTCAAGCTACAGGAAAAATATATTCAAGCTTAACATTAGGATGAACTTCCTGATGGTTAGAGCTGCTTGGAAGTGGAATCTGTTGCCTGGGAGTGTGATGGAGTCTTCTGCTTTGGAGATTTTTCAACAGAGACTTTATGGCCATCTATAGGAAGTGCTTTGGTTGTGCATTCCTGCATGGCAGATGGTTGGACTGGTTATCTTCCAACTGTGATTCTATGATTCTAAAACTACAACTTCCACAATTCCATACCATTCAGCCATGGCAGTCAAAGTGGTGTCAAATTGCATTAATTCTGCAATGAAAAGGTGTCTGCAGAGTAATTCATCTATACACTGGTTCGAACTTAAGGCCCCTTGCACAGCTGTATAAAATCCAGATTGAACTGGATTATGTAGCAGTGTGGACTCAGATAATTCAGTTCAAAGCAGATATTGTGGATTATCTGTCTTGATATACTGGATTATATGTTTGTGTGGAAAGGGCCTTAATAAAGAAATGATATCTGGTCCATGACAGTAGCTACTGACAGTGTTTGCTGTTCTCCTGACATCAGGATCTGATTCTATTTTTTAGGGTCTGCATTACATTATGCAATACCGTTTTTCACTTTTGAGGTGTAATAGGTTGGTCAAAATAAAACCCTTTAAGAAAGACTGAATAAACCAAAGTCATCTGGGAAATACTTGTCGATGAAGCAAGGTCAAAGTTAGTATAGAACTAAACAAGCAGGGCAGAAAGTCTGTTAATTTGGGCACCTTGCCAAGTCCTAAACTTTGATTTCTGAAGAGCTCTTGCAGTTTTCATTAATGATTTGTGTGCTTTGGCTACAAAATCTAGCAGAAGAACCATCAAGAAAAAAATATGACGCAGCTATCAGAAGAAAGATCTGAATACTGCCAAGAATGTTATTTTTTCTTCTGTCTGTGAAGTGGAACCATACTAAAGAAAGTGTAGATTTTCCTGTGTGATCCGAAAAAAAGTATTTAGATACATTTATCTGAATCTATTTACGTTCAATTAGTTTTATTTAAAGGATCCCCATATCATAATATTGCCTTGTATTTGTATTCCTTCTGTTCCTTTGTAATTTCTAGTCACTACAGATCTTGAATTAATATCAGCTTATTGCTTGGGGAAGTAGGTTATAATCTAGCCTCACTGGTTTCTGGTTACATGAAGGACTGGGGCAGTTTCACACTATATAGTTCAAATGCCATGATGCCACTTTGCTGGTCATGGCTGGCTCTAATGGAATCCTCAGGTTTGTAGTTTGATGGATCATAGAGCTCTCTGGCAGAGGATTCTAAATTCCTGTCCCTAAGCTGAAAATCCCAGAATTCCATAGGATGTTATCATAGCAACTATATAGCAGTATAATTGAGTAGTGGAAAAGTGCCTAAGGGCAGTTCCACACATACATTGAACCCACTTTGGTGTGGGTTTAAATCCACACAGGTTGGGGGGAAATGGGCTTTACCCATTGGCTTTACCCAAATATTTCTGGGATGACATGCGGCCATCCAACCCCTCCCCCCAAAAAACTCTTAAAAATAAAAAAGAAACTCATTGGGAGCCATTTAGCTTCTCCTCCCACGTGAAGGAACAAACCAATGACACACAAAAAGATAGGGGGCGCCAGGAGTGGTTTGGGCCCCTCTTCTTTTGGGGCATCGTTAGTATGTTCCTTCAGGCAGGAGGAGAAGCCAAAAGGCTCCCGGTGAGTATCCTTTTTTATTTTTGAGGGGTGGGGTGGGATTGGGGGGGTATGGGTGCCCTCGAGGATTCCTAGGCTGAATCAGAAGTCCGGCCATAGTGGGTTCGCCCCACACCTTTCAAGAAGGCACGGATCCCATTCACTATCAAATTACTTCGGCACAAAACAGAGTTTTCCTGCTTTGTGCCGAATGCAGCCGTGTTTAACTGAGATGTCTTCTGGACACCCCAGGGGAAAACATGAAAGCACACACTTTAGATGCTGTCTGGATGTGCCCTGAGTTCCAAGCTAAGGGACAAGAATGTGAAGGGCTTCTGCATCAAATCTGGGTTCCACTGTACATCCAGTTCAACTTGTAGGACCAACTGGAATATATTAATTATGGATTGAATAAAATCAGCATAGAAAGTGCAACTTGATAAACTAGGCTCTGCAGTTTGGACAAGCCAAGATATTTTGTTGCCTGAGGAACAAAATGATACCCCATTCCAGGTGAACACTACCCAAGGCCAGTTAGTTATTTTGACACTTGAGGCAGAAAATTCCCCTATTCCTTTATGACATAAAAAATTGAATACTTGTGTATTGCTCTTTTTTGAGAGCCAGAAGCTGTTGCTGGAGGAGAGTTGCCAGAGGGAAAACTGGAGAGGGCTCCTGTACCTTTAATAACTGTATAGAAGAGGGCATTCCACAGGTGTTGCTTGTGATCTAGTTGCATGACAAGCAATACTTGCTGAAATTCTACCTTCAACTCAGCCATTCAAGAGAGCTGTCCAAGGTTGTGAACCTATTTTGGAGATAGGGTTCTGCAGCTTGGGTAGTCCATGTAAAGGTCTAACAAATCCGAGAGTGATTCACCAATTCCAACGATAGTGAAACTTACAGTTGCTGCCGGGTCCCAAACTAGTTCAGCCTTAATAGAAAATACGGCAAAACGCTTTAGTACCCATTTGAGCCAATGTAACCAAAATATCATATTGGCAATGAACATGTTGACAGTATATTAGTACATAATATGGTTTTCACTTATGCCACAAGATGAACATTCAGGTTCAGAGGGAATTGATTTCCCTCTTTTGTTTAGATTTCCAGAAGTTGGGTTGGCTGGGATAGCAAACCTGACTATGCATCTATAGAAATGGCAGGATGGTTTTGTCTCATTTATGCACCTATTCGCAAACAACCACAGGTAGTATAAACTAAATACTTCATACAATTAGCATGAAAACACATTTAAAACTATGATCTAAAATAACTATTAGATGTGTGTATATTGTCTTTATCCGTTTTAATGTGCATCCTATTCATATGTAGTACAAGTTGCTATCCCTTGCTTTTGACTGAATAAGCATAGTTCTTCGAGGTGGAGGATCTTTTCATCTGTGTTCATAAAGACAGTTTGGCATCCAACATCCTGCCATACAATGTCTGCTGATGTGACAACTTTTTTCCCTCTTCTCACAGCCCCCCACATAGTTTCCTTCAAAGTTCTGCAGGGGTTTCCAACCCTACCAGAATTAATTTTGAGTTTACACAGGGCACTACATATGGGAGTAGGCCACACCATAGACAGACACAGGTAGCCATGGGGGGCAGGGTTAAGGATTCAACCCCCTTCCTCCCAAAAACGTGTCTGGTTAAAAAAACCTGATTTTCTAATGAATTGGTTAACTGGTTAAAATTCATGAGTAAACAAGGTTTTTTTTTAACCTGACACATTTGGGGTGGGGGTTGAAGCCTTAACCCCCCCCCCCCCCCCCGTCTGGCTATGACCCTAGACAGGACATATGTGCATTACAGAGTTACATCACTTTAATCCTTTTTTAAACAGTCATGACTTCATCCTGGGGAACCCTTGAATTTGTAGTCTGTGGTGTGCCTAGAATCTCTTCTAGAGCATTCTAAAGCAGTAGTTTAGGGGAGTCCACTATGGAATTCTAAGTAACTCAGCAAACTACACACCCCAGGATTTGTAGTTTGGATTGGTATCAAACTGACTTTACTCTGCACTGTAAATATATAAGTCCATTTATGGAAGAACACAACTAGCTGATCATCTCTACATGGGGGATCAGGCTTTTGGAGATGCAATTCAGAAGTTTGGATAGTCCATTGAATGTTGGAACAAGATGGAGCGATTCTCCAACCCCACTGATATGAAGGGCACCACTGGCTCTACTCTTAAGAGAAGTCATGAGAAAACACCTTAGTATTATTTGATCCAAATAAAATTTAATTCATACCTATATGGATTTCTGAACATTGATTCTTCAACCACTTGTTTCATATGGGTGATGGAATAGGAGATATTTCTCTTCACTATGCACGTAAACTGTCGGATGATGGTGATACTCACAGTAAATAATTGCTTCAATTTTCCCTTGTGCCGATTCACAATACATAATTATAGACTATTGTTCCACTTTAACTGCCATGGTCCTATCCTCAGGAAACCTGACGTTTGCAGTATGGGGCAACTGACCGAGAATGCTAAATACTCCTCCCTAAATATGTCTCACAGGATTCCATAGGATGAAACAATGGCAGTTAAAGTGGAACAATGTCACTATCATTCTGTAATGTGAAGGGGTCCCTTGTTGAAATAGAAGGAGGCCACATGTTTGGACCTCCACATTGTATCATAGAGTTGGAAGGAACTACAAGGGACATCTAGTTCAACTTCCTGTTATGCAGGAATATACACCTAAATCTAGCACTATGGGGAAAGGCTTGTGAAGTTTCATAGATCATGATCATTGTGAGTTGGCACAAGATACTCTATCCATTGTACGAGGGTGGGTCAAAATGTTTTGCCTCTTGTGTCATAAAAATGTTATGAATGAACATATAACAGCAGAAATTGCTACAGATCATAGCCTGAACTGTCCTCTACACAAAACTACTGTTCAACATAGTCACCATCAATTTGTACACAATTGTGCTATCAATTAACCCAGGCATCAAAACCATTTTGGAAAAATTCAAGGTTTTGCTTCATGACCCATGGTTTCGAAGCTCTTTTAACATAATTCAAGTAACTGAATCTGAAACCACATAGGTTGTCTTTCAGAGGTCCAAACAGGTAAAAGTCAGAAGGGGCCAAATCATAAACACTCTTCAAGTAATTGTGGATTTCCTTGGGTGCAAAACCTTCTTTTGCCAGAAATTCAATGATGACTCTTTCTTTTAGCTTCATATTCATGGTTCTAATCCGTCAATCGGAAAAAGAAAAGACTATATCAATAGAGTAAGGTTACCTCTATCATATCATGCATAGATAGTCCAGTAGCCGTGAAAAAAAAAAAAGTTAGAGCGATGGAGGTATTCCTTTTTGACCCATCCACATAGCTTGTTCCCACATGCCCATGATGAAAGCATATTTGTGGAGTAGATAATTATCTCTTTGGAACAAACTGAAAGAAAAGGACTAATATGGCTATGATTGGCATGGACACAAATATGATTTTGCTTGGACTCATTTCAGGGAGTATTCTCCAGAAAAACAAGTGGACATAGTGAAGCTTATACCCAGCAGCATATTTCGTTCTAGAGCCAACCATGTCGGCTAGACACTACCATGGAGATACACGTATCAAAATGCTATGACCAAATATAAGAGGAGAAAAGAATCCCTAATGTAGGAAACCTAGCATGTGGAAAATTTGAAACATCACTTTGTTGTCTTTCAAGATGCCCCAGAGAAAAATCATCCCTATTCTCCAATAAGGTTTTTTTTCTCCTTATGAAAGATCAAAGAATTCTCTTTTCTTCTACAGAACCAGGTCTGATATCTTTTTTGAGTGAATGCTTTACCTATGCCTTCATTAAACAATACCCCAAAGCAAAATAAATATATTTAAAGACGTTTGACCGGAATGTGCAGGGATATTTAATCTTTTAATTAACCCTTCTCCTTTTACGGTTTCGTTTCTTTTCTGAATAGAGGGAGAGATGAACTGGGTGGGTGGGGGCAAAGGGGGGGGAGAAGATAATATTTTGGCTGTTTCTGTCACCTGGCAAATGATGAGGGAAGGGGAGAAGAGAAGAAGAAGAGGGGGGAAAAGTAGAAGGAGGAAAAAAAAGTTACTGTGTGCAGTTAATATCGAGCAGCAGCCATCTCCAGATGATCCCTGCTGCATCCAATTTCTGCCAAAATGCTTTCTGTTAAACCTCCATCAAACAGACACACGGAGCACAAAAGAAAACCTCATCACCAAGGGAAACTAATCCACCGGTGCGCAATGTAAGCCTGTCAACTTTTTATTATAAGAAGTCATCACTCATTTCAGCGAAGATTAAAAGTATGACTAAATTGAGAAAATCCTCTTAGCCATTCGGAATTTTAATAGAGGAGAAAAGGGGGTGAGTAAAAAATTTAAACTGTGAGTGCGCATCTGAGCCGGGTGTGCATATATCCCTATACAGGGATCTCTCTTTCTCTCTGTGTGTATGGGAGGGTGAGAGACATTAAAAACCACACATATACAGGTGCACCATTTGTACACGGACACACATATATAAACATGCACAAGCTTGAAAATAGAAAAGATGAACATTCTATTCACACACACACACAGATGCTTCCAAAATCATAAATAAACATACAGCCTGGTGGTACATTTTTTTTTCTCAGTTACCACAGACAATTTCTGATTCAGACGAGCTTAAGAGATAAGAATGGAAAATGAGTCCTCACTGCTTTAATTACATCGCCATTGGCAACAAGGTGTTACAGTGGCGGAATAACAATTGCTTTTTACATTGAGTATGGATTCAGGGTCAATATGCTATTTCATCCTAGAACACCCCAGCAGATGGGGACCATGTTGATTCTGTGGCTCAGCCCTACAGGTAAAGTTTGTCTGATGGGCAATTTGAATACACGCACACACAATGCAGAGAGAGAGAGAGAGAGAGAGAGAGAGAGAGAGAGAGAGAGAGGTTTAATTGGAATTTGCTTTTCTCTATCAGCCCCCACTTCAGATGATGTGCTCAAAACCCTCTGTTTCACTTAAGCTGTCATTGGAAAATGTGGGTATTTCTTTTTCCACCTTGGCAGTTAAAGACTGCAATCATCTTTCCATTCTGAAGATTTGCTTCTCCTCCACCTACATTTAAAATGGCAGTATTATTATGGCTCTCGTCAGTTGTAAACTGGAAGCAGATATCATCTGCTTCAGTATTATCCATCGGCCAATTTCCTAGGATATTTGGAAATTGCAGGATGAAATTTTCCACCAGCTAGTCTGGAAGAACTAGATGTGCCTCCCCTTCTTGATGTTTTCTGACCTTGTGCCCAGCTTGTAAATGAATAGACCTTATAAAAAGACCACAACATGCTGGCATGGGTTTCTTGCCCTCTCCGTTTTTGTGAGCACTAGTTAGAGCATTCCACCAGCATCTTGGATTCATAAAGTAATCCTGTTGCTCATTTAGGACTCTACCATATGCCATCATATCACTGATCCATTTGATGCATATCAATTATATTTCTCTGCACTAACGAGAAAGTTTTCTCTGGGGTTTCAGACAAGTGTGTTTTTCAGGTTTACTTGAAGATCTGGGAACCAATTTTATACAATTTTCAGGCAACGCATATGATTTACTACCAAGCTTGAGTCCTTCTCCAAATTTTCTACACAACAGATCAAGGGATAGTTGGGTCCTACTGAAATTCACATAGCAGTAAGATCTCCATTTATCTCAGTCAGATGTGTGTAATTCTTGCTAAACTTCCTGTTATGAAATTTGGGTGGAACTAAACATAACAAAGAACACAGCTTCCAAAGAAAACAAAACAGTAAGTTTTGTTTCCAATCAGCAGTATTTGCCCATTGTACTTCATGCCCTGACAATGCTAGAATGTGCCTTTTCCCAAATTCTCTTCTACTGCCTCTCTAATGTTTCAAAACCACAGAATGTAATGAGGTCAGAGCAAAAGCAAGGACCACTGGTACATTGAAGAAGGTAGAACTCAACAGCAGGATACCATTTTAGGTGGCCAGCCCTGTGCTCTTTGTACATGGTGGGATTGTAATTGATTCAGTAATGCAGGAAGTCACCATGTACACCATGCAGAAGATCCAATGAGAGAGCTGCACACGGAAAAGCAGGAAACCATTCTACATCTGAGTCCCTATTGTCCCCAATCCAACCATTCTCAGGCAGCCATAGGCAGAGCTTGTTTTCAGTAAATAACACTTCCATTTGATCCCATCATCTGATTATCTCAGAAATGATTAAGTCCACCACTCTCTTCTACTGCACCCTGACAGTTCAGATAAACAATGTCTGTATCGCAAGACTTTGATCCAGAGACAAAAGTGCTTAAGTGCCCAAAGGCAAGTCATCCCCTCCCCGGCACCCACCTTCCACAATACCATAGATTGCTACGGACATAAGCTACCACTTATGGAGTCTTACCTTATGGAGTTAACAAGGGAACCAAATGGCAGCCAACTGGGTTGAAAAATTCTCTCTGTAAATCACCAAGGGCGGAAAGACCAAGCAACCTGTCTCTTAGAGCATAGCAGGAAAGTGATGCTGACACCTTTGGGAGAGGCAGGGAAAACCCGTCAGCAGTTTCACTGTCTTCTGGCCCTTTGATTAAGCTTTCTTTCTTCCTTTTATTTTTTTAGTGGCACATATGAGAAAAAACTTTTGCGATTCAAGTACCCTGATTTGCTTGGGGTAGACAAGCGACGAATTGTTTCTGCTTTCGTTTTTCCCCCTCTTTTCCCGGAGTCTGCTTTACTTTCCGTCACCTTCCCTTTCCATCCAGTGAAAAAGCAACTGTGGCCTTTTACTAAGTAAATGAGCAAATATTTTCCCAGTGTTCACCAGGTTAGATCCCCATTTAATTAAACTGGCTCATTATGTCCCTATCTGATTAGCAGAGTAGAATCAATTATTCAATGCACAAACATGGCTGCAGGAGCTAGAGGTGTATACAGAGCTGTTCATTTAAATCCAAGGACACTAATTAGGTACAAAGCAAGCAATAACTTGAACAATTGCAGGCACAAGCAGACACAGCGTACAGGACATGGGGGGAGAAGGCCTTCATTTCTTTAATAAGCTGGATCTTCTTTCCCCCCTAACAGGGTCAAGAAAAAAAAAAACACCCAGAAACCGGGAGAGGATGAAATGTAGATCAAGAAAGCTAAGCATCCAGGAAATAACCCTTGGGATTTGCATATGTAATGGTGTGCTGCTACTTTTGTACTTTATAATCAAACAGTAGGCAATTATCCAAATTATTGACAGCAGATTTCTCATTTCAACTGCAAATTAAGGCCATTAATAAAGCTTTCTAATGCAAAAGTGACTAATTAACTAATGGAATGGAACTCTGAAGCCGCGGTATCAAAACCAGTCCACCACATATTGTGGAAACACAGGGGAACTAATTAGTTTAATTATCAAAACAGCTAATTAAAATTACACAGTTGCCTAATTAGTTCTTTGCCTTCCCTTCCCCCCTTCCCCTTCCTCCAGCTTAATTGACAGGATGGAGTTAAATAGGTAACTGGTCTCAAAGAGGGGAAGGGGGAAAAGAGGGGGAAAGACAGAACAAAATTGTGAGAAATGGCTGGCTTCTCTTGAATATTTTAGCTGATCTTATCTCATTCATGTGGCAGACCAGTAACAGGAAAATAAATTACTCTCATCCTTTTTGTAAGCAACTCCAAATTTTCTGGACATAAATCTGCCCTCTGAGTGAGCTATCTAAACAGATTTTCACAAAGTTAAAAGGCTCCGATGTCTTGATGCATCCACAGGGTCATGGCTTCTTTGTTTTTCCTGAGCAAGATGAAGAAGAGTAGAAAGGAGTTAGTTTTCTTTCAGTAAGTTTCTTTCACACTGTTTTATTCCACATTACCTTAGCACATTTTGTGGCTGGGGTGCTACAACCACTGCTTTAAAAACCTGGATGTGTTCATAGCAATGCTAAACAGGAACAAATACAAACTGCCTTGACAGGTGACACCCAAGAGAACCTTTGGTCTGAGGACTTGCTTTTGGGAAATTCAAGCAGAAGTTGAAGAAACAAGGTTCTTTGCATTTCTAAAACACAGGCCTGTTTTGCTGTGTAGGTGTTAAGAAAACCTCAGGAGGAATTAAACCTTGCATTGGATCACCTGAGGTCTGGATATTGTGCACATTTTTATTAATTTCCAAGGTAATCCAAGGTAAGCATTTAAATGTTTGTCAATCTCTCATCGAAATATCAACTGTTTTAGATCCTTCCTAGTGATGAGATGAGATTTCAGGTTCTCATCAGCTTTGAAATGGATTTCATCCAGCTACTTCCACAAATATTTTCAAAGAGTTTATTCTGCACCAATTTTGGAGGCAAATTAGACCTTCCTGGATCTTCTCTGGAAAAATGGGAACCTGTTAATATGACCAGTAAAAGGTTAGAATCATAGAAACATAGCTGGGAGATACCACAAGGATGATATAGCTCAACTCTCTGTCATTCAGCAATGCCTAAGTAAAGTGTCACTGAAAGATGCTCATCCAACCTCTGCTGAAAGACACCCAAAGAGTCCACCACTCTCCAAAGCAGCCTGTTCCATTGTCAGACACCTCTCAGGGGAAAAAACTCTTTGTAATTTTCAGCTGGAATCTTCGTTATTGAAATTTGAAATTTGAATCCATTGGTTCTTGTGCCCATCTCATAGGGCCCTTCCACACAGTATCTGCTTTGAACTGGGTTATCTGTGTGCACACTGCCATATTTTTTAGTTCAAAGCAGAAAATGTGGGATTTTATTCAGCTGTGTGGAAGGGGCCTTGAGCAGCTAAAAACAAGCTGGATACGTCTTCTACACAACTTCACTAAACTGTGGAAGAGGATCATTACATTACACTTGCTTCATACCACTGTATGAATTATCCCCCTCAAAGTAACTAAACAGTACCATTTCAACCTATCATTGAAAAAAACTAATGGAAAATAGTATAGTAAAGGTAAAGGTTTCCCCTGACATTAAGTCTAGTTGTGTTCGACTCTGGGGGGTAGTGCTCATCTCCATTTCTAAGCCGAAGAGCCGGCAATGTCTATAGATATCTCCAAGGTCATGTGGCCAGCATGTCTGCATGGAGTGCCATTATCTTCCTGCAGAAGTGGTACCTATTGGTCTACTCACACTTGCCGTGTTTTCCAACTGCTAGGTTGGCAGAAGCTGGGCTTAACAGTGGGAGCTCACTCCGTTCTCAGATTCAAACTGCTAACCTTTTGGTCAGCAAGCTCAGCAGATCAGTGGTTTAACCCAATGCACCACCATGGAAAAATAGTTACTTTAAAAAATTCTGGTAGTCAACTATTTTCCTGGGTCTTGGAGTTATAACTTTAATCAATCCCTATGTATATGTGATCCTTAAAGTTAACTGATGGTGTTTCCCTGATCATTGGCTATCTTTCTCCATTACATGTTCTTGTTCAGAGATATGTAGTAGTTAGAGGTATTTAATTACTTTTCAATGTATGCAACTGTACCTCTGAATTAATAGTTCTTTTATTGTGAAGTTTCAGCTTTGCATTTCTCTACTTTGTCATTTCCTCCCACAAGACAACGATTAAAGCTACACCTTTAGGGTACCACTTTTGTTGCTGTCTTTAGTACAGCTACATTTTACTTTTCAGTTTTTCAGTCCCTCCAATTTTTATTCCCTTCATTATTTGACAGTTCATAGCAATGAGATAGTTATTCTGACAAGAGCCGTCATAGTTTGGCTACCCCTTCTCTTCAAGCTGACTACCCCATCTCAACTAGGTTTTAATTATTAAAGCCACTGTTAATACATTCATATAACTTCCAGACAGGGCACATTTATTTTGCTTTAGCTGTGTTGAAATTATGTATTTCCAATACCCTGCTTAGAAATAATGTCAGCATTGCAATCATAGAGTTGGGCGGGACCTTGGAGGTCAGTAAACCCAGCTGCCTATTGCAAGCATGTTCTAGAATGCAGGATACAATGACAGTGTCCTTGATGGACATTAGTTCAGTGTATTAACTGTGGAACAGCTGATGAGGAAACACAACATACAAACTATCTACAGACCCACCAAGAAAATCCAACAAATGCTACGTTCAGCAAAGGACAGGAGGGATCCTCTCACCTCTGCAGGAGTCTACCGTGTACCATGCAGCTGTGGACAAGTCTACATAGGGACCACCAAACTCAGCGCCCAAACAAGAATCAAGGAACATGAAAGGCACTGCAGACTACTTCAGCCAGAGAAATCAGCCATAGCAGAGCACCTGATGAACCAACCTGGACACACCATTTTATTTGAGAACACAGAAGTGCTGGACCACTCTCACAACCACCATGTCAGACTACACAGAGAAGCCATTGAAATCCACAAACATGTGGACAATTTCAACAGAAAGGAGGAAACCATAAAAATGAACAAAATCTGGCTACAAGTATTAAGAAATTCTAAAATTGCAACAGCAAAAACAGCAGAGAGGAAACAGGCAGGGACATCTAATTACCTTTCAAGAAGAGTTTGCTCCAGGCGCAGTCAGCCCATTGTATGCTAATCAAGGTGGTCAGTTGAAATATTCACACCTAGCCCAACTGACAAAAGTCCTTTGTCTTACCCTGGTCATTCCACAGATATATAAACCCCTTTTCCCCAGTTCCAACAGACCTCACCTCTGAGGATGCTTGCCATAGATGCAGGCGAAACGTCAGGAGAAATGCCTCTAGAACATGGCCATATAGCCCCAAAAAACCCACAAGAACTGTGTGGAACAGCTGTCACTTGGTTGAGAAGTCATTGCTAATGTTTAGTTGAGATCTCCTTCCCTGTAGTTTCTGTGCACTCGCTGTATTCCTGCCTTCTGGACCAACAGAGAACAACTTTATTTAATTTTAACATCTGTAGGAGCCAAACATGCATGTGCTCAATTTACTTGAGTAAATAAGGTGTACCAGCCTTTGGCTTCCATTCTTTTCCACAGTGGAAGTGACATCCAGTTAGTGATACATGCAAGCATAAGTCCATCTTCCATCTGTGTATGTCTTACACGGTCATTGCAGAGGTTGGCATTCTCTTCCACTTTCCTCAGTAACCTGCCATGACTCGAGAGTTTTGCTGCCATAATTCTTCAAACAGCCCATGCCATATTACCAGATATACACTGATGGTACCTACTTTCAAGTCCCAGAATCTTGCTGGAAGATGCCATTGAGTCAGAACCTGGCTATTCCAGATGCTTTCCTGATGCTTCTGCTCTCTATACACATATAATGGCCACTCAGGAGAATGCTATCCCAGTAATTTTTAAAAAAATCTGCTGGTGATGAATGAGGAGTTGTAACAGAGTTCTGCATGTGGAAACCTTATATTTTAGTGGACAATGAAGGTACTCATTCTGAACATGTATGTATCAAAGTATATGCAACAGATTCCTCAGCTCCATGTCAAAGTTCCATAGCTGATCAGAAGGGGTTCCAAAGCAGACAACCTTAGAAATTATCCCCTATAAAAAGATAAACCTTGAAATCTGTTGCTTCAGGGAACTGATGTTAATCCATTATTTTATCTGTTCTCTCTGTATACTGTCTGTGAACCAAGGAATGCTATTATGCAGGGATGCTTGATGAATTTGCTCTCTGTGCCATCTTTGGGGTGAAATATTTGTATCCACTCCACTTGAAATTGTGTGAACCTGAATGCTAATACTGAATGCTTTCATACTTCTTTGAATTTAATGAATTAGTGAATGTATAATTCCACCCTCTCTTGTGAGATCTCCGGTAAAATCAGAGACCTCAAGGTAGCATACAATTAAAACAATATTTAAAACAATTCCAGCTCAAAAGAATAAAATAATTTAAATAGGATAAAAATGTGTTAAACAGATCATTCAGTAAATCTATATAAATAAAAATGTAATGTTCATTTGTGGGATTAGCATAACTCAAAAACCACTGGACGAATTGACACCAAATTTGGACACAATACACATATCAGACCAACGAGTGATCATCACTCATAAAAACATTGAAAAACACAGCAGAAGAGACTTAAAACCCCCCCAAAAAACCCAAAATATACATTACAACGCATGCACAGAACCACATATATATACACAAACACACATATACACCAATATATATATATATATATATATATATATATATATATATATATTAGGGCTGGGCAATTCGTTTCGTTAATTCGTAATTCGTTAAAAAATTCGTTAATTTTTGAATTACGAAACGATTACAAAACTTTTTTTTTAACCTGGAAGTGTTTTTAAATATTGAAACGGCAGGCGCCAAAAAATTTTGTATTTCCGCCCATTTCGGAAATACGTAAGATGGCCGCCTGCCGATGCTTGCTGAGAGGGCGAGCTTTTACTTTTCCTTGGAAGGGAGAGGGGCGAGCGAGCGGCAAGCGAGAGGGGCGAGCGAGCGGCGAGCGAGAGGGCCCGCCAGAGTGAGTGCCTGCCTTCCCTCCTTAATAATAATTTTAATTTCTCCTCCCTATTCTACTAAATTAATAATTAAATTTAAAAAATATTGAAAAAATATTGAAAAAAAAAGGGCGCCATCTTTACAAAATGTTTTGTAAATATTTATGAAATTTCGTAAATACCGAACTTTTTTTTTGGAAAATTTTGTAATTATTTTAAATATCAAAACAAAAATACCCCCCAATTACAAATCGATTTTAGAAACAAATTTTTGCGTTGTTACCCAGGCCTAATATATATATATATATACACACACAAAAAAAACACATATACAGATTGGGCCACAGCAGTGTGTGATAGAGGACGGCTAGTATAGCATAAATATCTAAACCTCTTTAACCTTGTATGTATACTTGCAAAAAATAGATTAGAATACAAAGGTTTTAATTAAAAACCATGTTTTAACTTGGCATTTAAAGGAAGCTAAACTTAGTGCCAATGTGTCCTCCAAGGGGGACAATTCATAAAGCAAGGTGGTAAAGCAGAAGACTCCTCCCATATGATGCATAATTCCCATTACTGGGACATGGAACAGGACCCTTCAAGTACGCCTCATGCAAGTATGTGTGCGTCTTGAGGTTCCAAGCTCTTTAGGGTTTTTAAAGTCACCACCAGCATCTTGACTTCAGACCAGAAGTGAATTATCATCAACTCCTTTATTATCACTGAGTCAATGATCTTGATGCTGCATATTATACTTGCCCAGGAAAGGCCATAGCTGATGTACCAGTCAGAGCGATCTGAAGCACTCTGAACCAGGGAATCTCAAGTTACACAGTTGCTCCTTCAAAGGAAATGTTGCCCTTTCCAGGGCAGGTGGCTTACACAATCCCTTGATCCGAGTACCACAAATCCTATCTTGTCAGTATTGAGCTTTAGTTTATTGTCTCTCATCCAGTCCAATACAGAATCCAGGCACTAGTCCAGAACCTCCACAGCCCCAGCTCATTCTAAAAAACAAAGAAAAACAGATTTAGATGTCATCAGCATACTGATGGCACTCCACACTAACCTCCCTTATGACCACAATGGCTTCATATAGACAGCATAGGAGGTAGGCTGAACACATTTGTGGCAACCCACATTTTACTCCAACAATACAGCTATATGGAGCAGGTGACATAGATACGAGTAGAACCAGTATATCACAATGTCCTCCTGATGGAGCTGCTCCAGGAATTTAAATATATAGTTAGGAGTTTTTAAAAAGTTTGATGTAGAAATGGAGGAGATTAGAATTAAGTATAGATAGCACACAGAAGTGACATGGGCCAACAATGGACAGATTTGTCCATCCCCAGTACCCTACTGAGTGGTAATGAGCTCTGTGTCTCTGGGAGCCATATTTTTAAATGTGGATTACTGATTAATTGCAATGGAACCTAATTTGTCAGGTTTATGACATTCAAGACCTCTAGTTCCTATTCTTAAATCAAAACCATTCCAGAGTAATGTGATCTCTAACCTTTTCTTTCACCCCCAAAGTGATGCCCTTGTACAACTTGGCTCACCTTAAGAGATATTGCTTCCTTTAGTCACATAGACATCTGTGAGGTGCTTTTGTCCTTGAGCTATGTGGTGGAACTCAGGTAGAATATACATTTAATAAACCCAAACTATGAATTTTCAGTGCAGTGTAGATGAAAGAATTAATCAATCCAGAGAGACAGGAAAACAGTATTTTATACCCTTCTTTGCCATTTTACTAGCACAGCAATTTTATTGATGATGTAGACCAAATGTAGGCAAGCCCAGAGAGTCTGTGTGATGCATTTGCCCCATTCTCCATTTTTGGGCATGGGCCACAGTCACTTATTTTTTAAAAAAATCTCTATAGTCACTTCTGCTTTTCTAAATATGCTACTTCAAGATTAAAAATATGTGTTGAGAGAGAGGGAGCACCATTTAACGAGAAAAATCAATTCATTACAGTTTTTCATTTTTCCAATATTTTTAAGGGATACAGTGTCCAAAGAAAGTTTAGGGAACTTCTGGAATGCTAACTTACATTCTTCTGTTCACTTCCTCCAATCTTTTCTATGAATGTATAGAAATTTAGATCATGGAAGAGGTATGCTCAATCTCACTCTTCTGTTAACCTTACCTTGCCTTGTATGCTGTCATTAGAACATCTAGCAACCAATGTAAATATTGAGCAGCTGAAATCTAGCTTCCCAGGGGTTTCAAGTTCTTGTAGTTACCTAGCACATCAAGTCTCATTTCAGTTTTTGTTGGAGGAAAGTCCTCACTTTGAACTAACTTAGTTGTTGCCTTGAACCATTAGAAAGAACACACCACCTAAGTGAGTATCTTGATTTAACAAAGACAGCAATAAAGGTTGTTATGCTCCACTTTTGAAGTTTCCGTTTAGATGCTGTCCTACACTATGACAGGACATTTTAAGACAGTGGTTTTCAACCTGTGGGTCCCCAGATGTTTTGGCCTTCAACTCCCAGAAATCCTAACAGCTGGTAAACTTGCTGGGATTTCTGGGAGTTATAGGCCAAAACACCTGGGACCCACAGGTTGAGAACCACTGTTTTAAGAGGACATGTTTTGGGTCTGGAGCCCCATGCCCCTTCATATTTCCAAGAAAATGTGTCAGGAACACTGCTGTGAAATGATTCTATTGATGTGGAGTTCTTGGAGATGGGTATGCTGACCCAGTACTGGAGTTTAGGGCCCACCTAAATTGCCATCTCAGGTATCTAAAATTCAGGGGATTCTGGTCTCATAGTAGTTCTTGGACCAAATGGTATCTTGTGTCCTTAAGTTTTCCAGTTGAAAATTAGGATCATGACTTCCCCTGAACAAGATATGCACTGAAGCATGCAATATCTTATCCACTAAAAGAGAGTGTCTTGTAGCTCAGTTACAGTGTTTCTTTTCAATAGATAGTGAGAGTATAGCATTCATATATTGACAAAAACTGCATCTTTCCCTACGGACAATGTTGTGCTAGTGGTAGGTTTTGTGGTTACAAGAAATAGGTGACATAGAGATTAGAAGGAGCACTTTCGTAGCTTCTTTATCATGTACAAAAAAATGATTAATGTCAGCTAAAAATCAATGAAGGTGGCCAGGAGAAGTGTGGCAAAATGTTCCATAGCCTTACCCCAAATTTTACCTAGCACTTTTAAAAATTAAAAAATAAGGCTAAAATTCCATCTCTTCTCGGATTTCACTTATTCTTTCACTCACTGAAAAACTACAATCTAGGAAGATCACAATGCATAGATCTCCTTTGTGGTTGAACCCTTGCTTACTTCCTTTTGAAACCATGTCCCAGACTGAATGCATCCAGATCTTGTACCAGTGTCATTAAAGGCACTGAGGTAGCCAGTAGCCACAATGTGTATGAATTTGCATGACATCTTGGGTTCTGTATCATCTTTGGGCAATGGCAGAACATGGCATAACCCCCTGGAATAGAATGTTGTCTCTCTCCCTGTGTGTGTGTGTGTGTGTGTGTGTGTGAGAGAGAGAGAATGATATTGATTGTGTGATGATGTCTTAAACTTATTTCGGGTCTTCTTTATGAATAATAGTAAGAGAAGGAATGTGTTTTTTGTTCAAACAGACATTGCCATCTCTCCTCTATGCACAGAAGGAAGATATCTGCAGCCTACCCAATAACTGAATGCATTGTAGATAAATTCATAGCATACCAGTAGAGTGTAAAGATTCCATTAATGCAGTTGTGATATCATCAATAAAGCAAGGGAAAGGAAAATGGATCCTCAGCTTTTACTTTCCTGAGCCTCTAATGAAGCAGCGTCATAGCATGAAGCTGCCTTTGGTATTTTTTTCTTTAAAAATGTGAATGTGTGCATTTTGTTTTGTGTTTCCTTCCTGTAGGCATGCCTTTGAATGGAGAAAAATCTTCCTTAGAATCCTTTCTTTCTCTTTCCTCCTTCACTCTCCATCTTTCTTCAAACTCTACTATATTTAAGGGGAGAAAAAGAACAATTGCTTTCCTTTTGTGGCCAATATGATGTATTTTTGCCGAAGAACTCTCCAGGTGTATTGGAGCTACAATATGGAAATGTTGTGTAAAGCAACAAAGCTGTGCATTAGGAGGAGAAAAATTGGTTTGGGCCTTACATCAGAGCAATTGTTGAATCTTATCGGTTGGAGCATGATTCATTATTTTACCGCTGCCCTCTGGAAGTTGCTAACCCAACTCTAAGCCTTTCTACCGCATGGGAACTGTCTGTGTAACTCCAAAAACTACCAGTTGTAAATATCAAAGTACTGTAATTATTTGCATATGGTCCCCATAGCCTCACCACCCTCTACTCCTTTCTTTGGTCATATAAGGCTTCTCTGTACATGGGGTAATTTGTGTTGCTATTTTTATTTTGGTACTCCTTGCAAGAAAAGACAGCGGTTGCAAGATAGAATGGCAGGCTGGAAATTTGCAAAGTGTCTGCGCTGCACTTTGTTTATATCCCCTGCCATTGCAATTGCTATGCTCATTAATGATAATAGAGTTTAGTTCAAAGCAGGAAAATAGCCTTCCACTCATGGAATCAAGTACAGGTAAAAAGGCCTGGTAGGCAAGCAACCTTTGTGTCCTCTTTTTAATCACAAGACAATATGTAGTATAAATGCATATCTCCCAACAAACCTCAGTGCGTCATTCTAAGCCACAGTATAGTAGTTTATAAACTTTTCACCTTCAGGAAAACCACTCCAGGGCAGTTGGTCTGCTGTGAATCCCTTGATTATTATGGAAAATCTTAGGGCAAGTTCTTTTCTTGATATGCTTTTTGCAAAATAATAATTGTACAGAACAACAGTATGGCATAATGAACAAAAAAGATACACCACCAACACAGCAAATCTAGGAATGGAACAAATAGTTGAACACACACACACACACACAATGTGTGTGTGTGCATGAACTTTAATAAAATATATTCCTTGAATATCAAGAAACTAATACTGGATTACAATAAAAGAAATTGCAGCCCATATGTGGCATTTTTTTTTGCACAGAAAACAAAATTAAGTTACCTGTGTAGAAAATGCTGCTTTCTGCACAATAGGCTGCAGATATCTTCCTTCTGTGCATAGAGGAAGATATGAAGGAATGTTTTTGAATGGAAACACATTCCTTCTCTTACTATTATTCATAAAGAAGACCCAAAATAAGTTTAAGACATTATCACACAATATCATTCTCTCTCTCTCTCTCTCTCTCTCTCTCTCTCTCTCTCTCTCTCTCTCACACACACACACACACACACACACACATGCACACATACAGGGAAAAGGACAAAATTCTATTCCAGGGGTTATGCCATGGCATGACTCAAAGAACCCAAGATGTTATGCATATTCTGGGCAGTTAGGCCAAACACATAGTGGCCACATCAGTGCCTTCCATGACATAGAAAACAAAATTAAGTTTCCTGTGTAGAAAACACTGCTGTCTGCACAAAAATACCACAAGGACTTTCTGCACTGTGAAAAGTCTTTGAAAAATGAACTTTTTCACAACAGCACAAAAATAGCTAAAATACTTTTGCTTCTTCTGGGAATGAAATTAAGGAAGAATTACATATCTACTCATAGGCAATATGTAAGAAAATAAGTTTAGATCATAAAAAGCTGAATTCCTAGTCAAACATAAGATAAAATAGCAAGGGCTAGTTCTATACAATCCAGCATTATAATCTGAATTGCATAAATGTGAGTGTGATAATAACAGTAAAACATATCAAAAGAGCATTGGAGAAACGATTTAAGTCTTCTCAGATGTGTTTAGACATATTGTATGAGGTAGCGGAAACCCTTTTGAAGACTATGTCATTGTAGTTAGAGCTGGTCATCATTTTCACCTTAGATGGCAACTCCCAGGCACACTTAGGATTTCCTATATTTTGGTATGTAACTCAGAAAGCAAAGGTGGGTTCTTGCAATCTCATTTATTGTCGTGTCAGGAGCAACTTGAGAAACTCCAAGTCGCTCCTGGTGTGAGAGAACTGGCCGTCTGCAAGAACATTGCCCAGGGGACGCCCAGATGAAAAGAGAACCAAGATTGTGATTGGTCACAGGGATGTTTTTCACACCCAGAACTCTTTGTAGAATGTCTTTGGCACTGAAAAGAAACAAACATTTTAATAGTAGCCAAGGTTGTGTACTGGGATTTAGGAAATCCATGTTAAGTTCCCATGGATGTGAACTAACACCACTGGATTATTATTATTGCTCTACAGGGACCACTGGGAATGGAAGTAACGTAACATTGTTATTTCCTGGTGATGATGTTGGTGGTGATGACAAACATGATGTTTATAGCATTAAAATAGAAGTGCACTATTAGTATTAATATACAATTTAACACAAGCACTGAAATATCAGTTTCTCTATAGAAACTATAATTTTGTAGAAAATTCTGCATATAATTCATATGTGGTAGATTTGTATTAAAACAACACTTTTACTCTGAAAACAAACTCCATGTAATGGACAATGATTAATATTTTTGTGTTGAAATATTTTGCAATGCAGAAAATGCGGTTTCCTGTACAGAAAATGCTGTTTTTGTGCAAAACCCACCATATGCGAATTCTGCAAACAAGACGTCTTATATCGCGAATAACAATAAAAAACAGTGTTCTTTTCCAAAGCTCTCTGTCAGCAAGAAGAAAATCACTGAAATTACTCACTGATACTTTCAACAAGAATCCTTGTGAAGAATTATATCCCTCTGAACCAGGATGGCTCATCCAGTGAGATGTGATCTGTTCGATAGTCTGGACCTAAGCCATACAGCTTGAAACTCTTCTAACCATTTAAAAACTAGCACTGATAATATTGCTTAGGTACTTATTATGTCTTTTTTTAGTTGTGTCAGGAGCGACTCGAGAAACATCTTAGTGTTCCATGAAGAAGTTGATACCAGCAGAAGTACTACTGAGCTCCTAGCATGGTCTTGCCCCAACTGCTTCTTTCAGATGTTTTGGGTTTACCCTCCCATAAACAATCCACAATTAGGGTTGACAGAAGACATAGCCCAAAACATCTGTGGAGAATAAACCCAATTGACTGGGGGAAAAATGAGAATAAGCTAAAATGCTGCTGCTTCGGTTCCAGTTAACTACGATATCACTTGATGAACTCTTGCGGTGGAAAAACCTGAACATTGACTAGATGAGAATTACTGAAGTTTTGCGGTGTACTTGGAGAGGGTTATTTGCCAGGTTTTGAGCAAAACAGTTCACTTTTGCTCTACAATTTATTTAATTAATGCTCTTCATCTCATTAGTAGGCATCTATCTTAGCCATCTCCCATTATAAAGTAAATTGCTTTAATGAATTCCGCATTTCTCTCAAAAGTCCCAATCAGATGAGAGGTCCTCCTAATGTAATAAGTCAAGGAAGTGCTGCTTTGGAGATTCATTAAATTTTATTTCTCCTACATTGTCTCTGAAAATGTTAAAGGAACTGCAGCACTGAATGAGACTGTTATTATACCTGCTAGCTGTAGATAAACCTTAGCTGCAAAGTTCCCTCTGCGTCTAAGCTTTCCAGAAATGTTAAGATCTTTTTTCATGATGTCTTTAGTCTTTTGTAGACAGGCAAGGGCTAGTGCTATACAATCCAGCATTACAGCCTGATCTGCATAAATGTGAGTGTGATAAATCTGGAAGGATCCTTGGAATTCAGCTACTACATTGTATGATAAACTATACTCCAGGGTTCAGAATTAATGTAGAACAAGTAACAATGTTGCCCATAACACATTTTGAGATAGCAAGGGTATAATGATACTCCTTTTGAAAAGTAATGTAATGACCAGTTAGATTCTTACTTTTTAAATGCAATAAGTAGCTTTTACTTGTTATTTCTAAAATGTTTGGGGGGCTTATATTTTTGTTTATTTCCAAAATTTCTTTTTGTAAAACTTAATTATAAAGGATAGTGTTATGTATTACAGTTACAGATTCATAACCTGGATATACAGATCCACAACTACTCTTTATTTAGTAACACTATGTAGTATGACGATGGCACTATTGTCCTGATTGTAAATGCTTCCTTAACCCACCTTAAAAGTGAGCTGCCACATTGAGTGACAGAAATCTGTTCATCATTCTACTTATGATTGGAGAACAGATAGGATGATGTTTCTAGTTCCTTTCAGTAGTTAGACCACTGCTGAAAAAAACCCCTTCCCTTGATCCCCTGGACCTTAATAACTACAGACCAGTTTCTAACTTTTTTGGGGGGGGGGGGGGGGCAAAGTAATTGAGAAGGCAGTTGCACTCCAACTCAAGGCAGTTTTGGATGACACAGACTTCCTTGACCCATTTCAAACAGCTTCAGAGCAGGATATGGAGTTGGGACTGCTATGGTTCCCTTAGGGGCAGGCCCGTAGCCACGGTTTTGATTCGGGGGGGGGGGGGAGGCTGAGTTTGATTCGGGGGGGGCCTGAGTTTGAGTGAAAGAGGGTATACCCTAGCAAACCTTTTGGATCGTTACCCCAATACCCCCATGCATATGGGATATATTGAGTACGGTGATCAGATCATGATATGAATAAGCATAACAGTTTAAATAATGCACCAGTAAGGCCTTCTCGTGGACCACCATGAGAATTTTGGCTACATGCCTGCTTAGGGGGAGTGTGTTCCTGTTGGTATTTCCATATCTCATCACGGTTTTCAATACTATCAACCGTGGTATCCTTCTGGAATGCCTAGAGGGGCTGGGAATCAGAGGTACTGTGTTGCAATGGTTCTGGTCGTATGTTTCAGGCACATTCTAGACAGTGATGTTTGGGGATAGCCCCTTTTTCAAAAAAGGAGCTGTTATATGGCATCCCACAAGGAGCCATTCTATCTCCAATGCTTTTAAACATTTATATGAAATCACTGGAAGAGAGCATCCAAATGAATGGGGCGGGGTGGTATCAGTGTGCTGATGATGCACAAATATATTTCACCATGCATTCACAAACAGCCTCAGGTAAGGATAGCATGTCTCCTCTGAATGAATACCTAGAAAGGTTAATGGGCTGAAGAAAAAAAACCAATTAAAACAGACAAGACAGAGGTGCTTGCTATTAAGAATCCTAACCTAGGAATGTGTCAACCAGTTCTGGATTAGGTTACACCCCACTAAAACACTGTGTTCAAAACCTGAGAGTGCTCCTGAATTTGTCTCTCCAAATGTCAGCCCAGGTTGATCCAATTGTTAGGAGTGCTTGCTACCAGTTTCTGCCAGCTGTGACCCTTCTTAGAATTTGAGGACCTAAATGGATGGATGAATAGATGATGGATGTACAGATAGATAGCTATCCTTTTCTTCTAAGATGATGGTGATGGAAGGCTTGCTTTAATGGTAGGGTTGTTGTATGTAACTGCAAATGGACAGTAGGATAAATTGCACTTGTAGTTGAAATGTCCTAAGCCTGTTGTAATTCTGTTGCAGTTCAGGATCAAACCTACTCTTCAAATGATGGAGAATATTTGGAGACAAAAAATGTATTCTGAGAAATTTCAGCTCAACTGTGAGTTTATCTGTCTTGGCTTATATTAATACACTTATAAGTCAAACAACTGCCCCCCCCCCCCCCCACTCCGTTTCTGCCCTCTGCATTCAGGGTCCTGTTTGTTGAGCTCTTTAAAACTCTTCTTTTTTTCCAGGCAGGAGAATGATGTTCCCAAGTCATAGCATAATTTCCTTTCAGCAGCAGGAGACACTGCTGTATATTATGCCCTTCAGCCAAAAGAAAAATTGATTCTGTCATGTATACATTTATATCTCATCTATTTTTTTAAAGCATTTTTAACACTTCTTACAAGGCTCAGGCAGGAAATAATAAACTCCTCTCTCTCCTTCTCTCTCTCTCACTCTCTCATTCACATACCCACACTAATTTTACCATCCCTGGCAAATCGTTCACTGGTGGAAACAAGCAAAGGTAAAACTGTAGTTAAAATCTTGCTTTTGTCATTTTTAAAAATAAAAAATGCCCTCATGCTTTTGCAGATCAAGACAATGTGTGCATTAGAATTAAATTAGAAGTGTGCTACAGATACTTGTCAATATTCTACATCAGTTACTAATTTTTGGTTATTCGTTCAGTCGCTTCCGACTTTTTGTGATCTCATGGATCAGCTACTAGTTATGTATGTGAAATTAAGGGTGCACCTAATCTATAGAATTAATGAAGTTTGACACCACTGTAACTGCCTTGACTCAATGCCATGGAATCATGATAATTATAGTTTTGCAAGGTTTTTGGCCTTCTCTGTCAAACAGTGCTGGTGTCTCACCAAAGTACAATTCCTTGGACTTCAAAGCATTGAGTCATGGCAATTAAAGTAGGGTCAAACAACATTAATCCTAGCCAAGACAATGTGGGGCACAGAGCAACAAGTCACCACAGCCCCTGGTACCGCCACAGGCATGGCAATTTGTGGCAATTTGGGCAATGTATGTGACAAGATCCTAGAAGAAGTGAGGAAATGCTTGAGTTTTGGTAAAACTCTTGCGTAGTCCTGCACTTTGAGGCTAATATGGACAGGTGGACCAGTTTCAGTCTGAACCTGTACACTACTCACATGGCATGGCAGTGCCACCCCCTTTGAGGCACATGAAAAAGGGAAGGAATTCGGGACATATTGTGTCTGTCACCACAGAATCCAGCCATGGAGCTTTGGAGAGCTATTGGTTGTCACTGGGTGCCTTTGCATATGTCAGCCAGAAACTCTTCAGACCTCCACGGTAGATTGCTGGAGAAACATGGACAATGTGTCAGGTAAGAGTAACTGTCTAGTGGGACTGAACCAGATTTGTCCCCATTGGACAGTCTGGATTCTGCTCCTCCTGCTGTCATGAGTAGGAGATGGAGTTTCTGAATATCCTTATGGAATATGGCACTGCTCTGTAGCAGAAATATTCTAGACTGATCTTAGATTTTGCTGTAAGTGTAGATGAACCCTTAGGCAGAAAATCCTGGGGCTGCTTGTTTCTCCTACATGAGATAATTCAGGATTTAATTGGGATTTTTTTGTAAAGTAAAGAATTAACTAATTCTCCCCTGGGGCCATAACCTTGACTAAAACGTACTTATTTTGGCGATCCCTCATTGGACAAGTAGGATAGTCTTCCATGATCAGTATTCTTGTGGATCCGTAGGTGACTGTGGAGCCCTATTCTTGACCTGCATCTTCTCCCACAGTGAGGGCATTGGTTCCCAGGTAGAAGGAGGTCTCGGTTGGGGTTGGCTTGACGCACATTCCTCGTGGCACGTTTCTCTCTTTCACCCTCCATTCATGCCTCTTCAAATTCTGCAGCACTGCTGGTCACAGCTGACCTCCAGCTGGAGCGCTCAAGGGCCAGGGCTTCCCAATTCTCTGTGTCTATGCCAGAGATTTTAAGGTTGGCTTTGAGCCCATCTTTAAATCTCTTTTCCTGTCCACCAACATTCCATTTTCCATTCTTGAGTTCGGAGTAAAGCAACTGCTTTGGTAGATGGTGGTCGGACATCTGGACAACGTGGCCGGTCCAGCGGAGTTGATGATGGAAGACTATCGCTTCAATGCTTGTGGTCTTTGCTTCTTCCAGCAAAGGGACGGAAGCCATTCTGGGATTCTGGGAGGGTGTCTTCTGAGAGGGGTAGAAGGCGGTTTGCAAGGATTCTTGCGAGGATTTTCCCAGCTGAGGTTAGAAGGGAGATACCTCGATAGTTTCTGCAGTCTGTTCTTTCCCCTTTTTTTTGAGGGTGATGATGGTGGCATCCTTGAAATCTGCTGGGATTTTCTTGGTCACCCATACTTTTCTTTGAGCTGGTGGAGTTGTTGTATCAGCTCAGGTCCTCCCTCTTTAAAGATTTCAGCAGAGATTCCATCAGGTCCGCTGGCTTTGTTATTTTTTTGTTGGCTGATGGCATTGCTGACTTCTTCCAAACTAGTCAGTGCTGCATGCTCATCCCTGGTTTGTTGTTGTGGGATTTGTGAGAGTACCTCTTTGACCACACTGGAGCTGCGGTTCAGGAGGCTTTAGTAGTGTTCTTTCCAACGTAGTGGAATTGAGTTTTGGTCCTTCAGGAGTTTGGTTCTAGTTTTGGTGCATCTGATGAGCATAGAGGCTGTATGCCATGGTTTCTTGGTCCATAGATGACCTTTGTGGCTTTGAAAAATCCCTGAGCACCATAGGTATCTGCTAGGTGTTGGATTTCTTCAGCCTTTTTTGTCCACCAGTTGTTCTTGAGTTCTCTTGTCCTTCTTTGGACCTCAGCTTTTGCACTGGCTTAGATCTTTTTCATAGCAGCACAGTTGATGTCTCTCTGCCATGTTTGGAAGGCTTTCCTTTTCTTGTCAATTAGCTGTTGGATCTCGTTGTCATTTTCATCAAACTAATCTTGCTGTTTCTTGGTTTGATATCCAATAGTTTCTTTGCAGGTTTGGATGACGGAGGTCTTCAGTTTGTTCCAATGTTCCTCAACATTTTCGGGGTGTTCTGTGGGTAGATGGTCCTTGAGTGCTGTTTGGAGAAGGGCTTGTCTGGAGGGCTTCTGAAGGCTTGGGTGTTCATTTTGCGCCTTGTCTTTCTTCCTTGGAGTCTGTGCTTGGGGGCAATCTTGACAGCCATTGTGGATCAGATTAGCCTGTGGTCTGTCCAGCAGTCATCAGCACTTGTCATGGCTCTTGTGAGGAGCATGTCATGGTGGTCTCTGGCATGTGTGATTACGTAGTCTAAGAGGTGCCAATGCTTTGACCACGGGTGCTTCCATGATGTCTTGAACTTGTTTTTCTGGCGGAAGAGCATATTGGTGATGACAAGGTTGTATTCCGCACGTTTGGTGAGAAGCGGGATGTCATTTGAGTTACTGTTTCTAACCCTGTCTTTTCCTATGGTCCCAGGCCACAGGTCGAAGTCTCGCCTGACTCTTGCATTAAAGTCCCCCAGGAGGATGATTTTGTCCACCTTAGGTATCTCCGATAGGACGGTCCAGCTGACAATAAAAATTTTCCTTGATGTCTTCATCAGCATCTAGTGTTGGTGATGGTTGCCTGTTGGTTTTTGGCAAGATCAATTCAGAGGGTTGAGAGTCGTTCGTTGATACCAGTGGGTGCTTTGGTCAGATGTTTCACCAGATCTTTTTTGATAGCAAAGCCAACTCTGTGCATTCTTTGGTCTTCTTCAGGCAGTCCCTCCCAGAAAAAGGTGTAGCCTCCTTTTTCTTCCTTCAGCTGTCCCTCTCCTGCTCTCCAGGTCTCCTAAAGTGCTGCTTTGTCAATGTTAAAGCATCCCAGCTCCCTTGCAATGATGGCAGTTCTGCGTTCGGGGCATTCACTGTCAATGCTGTCCATCAGTGTCCGTACATTCCATGTACCAAAGTTCATTTTTCTTTTTTGGCCGCAGGGTGGTGATCCCACTGGATGCGGAAGTCCAATCAGGTATAAGAGAGGCAGGCTATGTTTAGGGCACCATTTCTAGCCCCTTCCCCGTGTGGGGTGAGCAGAGTGGGTCCTAAAAAGGGCTGCTCAGTCATGGATACAGCTGCCAAACTACTCAACTGCCTTGGACCTTGAGGTAGAACAACTGAGTCCGTATCCACCAACCATGTGCCAGTCTGTGACTAGGGGCTTCCATATTTCACAGTCCTGCCCCCGTCGCCACTCGCTGATCGCCATGGGACTTTGGCTGGTTTGTTTTTATTTCCTTTGGAAGACGCCTGTGCATGAGTTTTTTTAATGTGTGGAGGTCAGTGCACAACTGATCAACACACAGTCTTCACAGAGTGAGGTTCCACTGGTGGTGTAGTTTAACACAATGACCGTGGCTTCTCAATCTGTTGCAGCCTTCTTCCGCCTTCACATGCACCATGTTATCCTCCGCCTGCTCCATTGTTGAGGTCTTTGGGTCTTTGGACTGTGCTTGGTCTGGAACCTCCCCTGCGGCCACTCCTGGGAGTGCACGACTCCAGTCGTTGTGCCCGCAGGTTCACTGGAACACGCAAGCCCCCTCACCACGACAAGGTGACAGTCCATAAAACATAACCCTATGGATGCTTGCATAACTGCTCTGTTTATACTTCCAAATAACGCAGAAGGTCACATTCATTGATATGCCATATCATGTGTAATTTGACCATTAGGTCTAATAAGAGTTCAGAAAAATTACTTTGATATACAACAATGCCCAGAACCCTGAAATTGGTATGGCCACTGGCCGCCTTGTTGAGGGGAGGGGGGTCCTGGAAGCTGGAATCCAAAAGAGTAACTTTTCTTAGCACTTAGCTGCCAAATAACTATTTGTGCTTCTGCAATTTAAGCCCACTGATAGGATCAGATGGATAATCCTTTAACCAGAATACAACTTTGAGCCATATATATGGGTGAAAAAGGAGTGAATGTGTTTTTTGAAATGTGAAAAAGCACATTTCAAAATTAATTTATTGCAAAACCCCTGGGGCAGGCACCACAAGTCACAGGTAACCAAATTAGAAGTCCACAGGTTATAAGATCACTGGCCCCCTGCAGAAATATTTAGCTGTGTGTTTACTTAATATCTAACACCATGTGAAGTTTATTTATTAATATGCCTGCAGGTTTTCTCTCTAATCCCACTTCTCAGAAAAGCTCACACATATATAGAAAAAACAGGAGGGGGTGAGATACCCTGGTAGTTGTTTCTTCGAGTAGAATAATGTGTCTGTTTTTCTTTTTTTCCTTAAAGGAAAGCTAAGATATATGTAACTCTAAAAGTGAGTCTTTTTCAGAAAAAAACATAAATGAGGAAATGTTAGTGAAAGATCTACAGAAAGTCAGACTCGATGCTAACGTAATATTATCAAAACCAAAGCCACAAACTGTTAGCCTCAGTAGTCTTCTTCTGCTTGCCCTTCACCATCCTCTTTAAGCCAAGATTCAAAACCATGTTTTGATGCCAGGCCCTATCTACATTGCCAGTTTAGCCGCATTGAACTGCATTATATGACAGTGCAGATGGGCCCCAGTTTCAGCTAAACCAAATTGAGTTTGGACATCAGGAAAACATAAGATGTCTGCTTCTAAGCTGGTTGTGTTATAAGAGGGACAGGCAAAGGAAATGTGGGAAAATTTTGTGTATACCTAATGCAAACTAAGGCTCAAAAAGTTACTTTTTGGAGTAGAGTTCCCTCCCCTAGACACACATGCAACACAACTAATGGCCAAGCAGATAAAATGATTCTGAGAAGTGTAGTCAGAAAAATAACTTTCCAAAGCCTTGAACCCAGTTAAGGTCTGAACCTGTTTTGTGATTATGGCAAGGCTATGGCAAGCTTATCATGGGATTTTCTCGAAATAATTTAATTAGAGATGGTTGGCTCTTGCCTTATTTTGAGTCTGAGACTCTTCGAATGGGTTTCTATGGCTGAAGATGGATTCACACCCAGTGTGGTAGTCTAACACTCAAACCACTATACCACATTGGGTCTCTGTTTGCAAGAACACAATTACCCAACAAGATGACAGTTGCAGTATTTTTTTAAAATTAAATAAGGATTTGTATTTATTTTTATGCACTTTTTACAGAAGTTTCATTTACATATAAGATGTGCATGCCTAAATTTTCTTTTGGGTTTTTGTGTGTGTGTGTGTGTGTGTGTGTTTGCTGTTAGATATATACAAAGTTTGTTGGCAACTCTAAACTAGTTGTTGGCTTGCTGCTAATGAAATTGACCATACAGTCACACTGGAGGACCTAGAAATTTCTAGAAAAAATACTTTAATCAGATCCTTAAATAACCATATCTGGAAGAGTCAAACCCTCAGATATGGTGGGCCAACAGTATTTTAAAAAGATGAAGAGAGCATTGGTACTTATATTTCTCAACTTTTTTCCTAATTTTTATTTTTATCTAAAGAGTACAAGTCTGTGCGTAAACCAGTAAAGCTTATGAAAGATACAAAGAAGGGGAGCCGCACACCTTCTCTCTATGGCAGTTACTATAATAGGCAATGGCACAAACTAGACTATCGCAGCCTTGCGACAAATCTCATCATGCTCCCATCTGTTAAGACGCTGCAATGCTTGCCTCTCCATTCAGTAACAGATGTTAATATGCTATTTTATAAACCTTAGTGGGCATAATTTTTCACTGGTCAGCAAAGGAAAAAAGTAGGATTTTTTTTTAAAAAAAGAAACATATCAAAAGTGAATTGGAGGTGTCTGGATAAATAGCATAAATTGTAACTTTCCTGAAGATATAACTACTTTTTTGCTTGATCATAAGGAAATAAAACTGGCAATTATACCTCTGAAGACTCATAGAAGGCAGTCCGAGTTCTTACATTAGGGTCTTTTATCATGTGCATTATAATCTGATGTCTGTCAAGAACTGAGCTTTGGGCAGCTCACACAGAGGAGACTGAAGTAGAAATGGGAGTTTCTGAGGAACGAGTACCAGAGAGGAATGGGAAGCTTGGCGGGGGGGGGGGGGGGGCACAGGATGGTAAGTCTGGGAAGAGAATCACTTTGCAAGCTAGGGTCAAGTTCCAGAAATCTATTCAAAGAGGTCGGATTATGATAGTAAGAACCCCATAGCAATTCTAAGAATAAGGGTCCACCTGGGTAGATGTGTGAGCACAATTCCAGGAAAAGCAGGAATCAGTTAAATAAATAAATACAAAACAGGGGCAATCAAAATTAAAAGCGAGATGCAATGGACAGCTTAAACTTTCCAGTTCTGCAACTTCACACAATGAGTGCATCTACATTTATAACAACAACAACAACAACTTTATTTTTATACCCCTCCTCCATCTCCCTGAAGGGACTTGGGGCGGCTTACAAAGGGACAAGCCCAGAACACAGAGTTAAAATGTAATGCAATAAAATAAAACAAAACAAAGCCAAATAGAAACATATCACAATAAAACATAGCATCACGAAAACAGTACCATGGGAGCAATAAAAGTGCTGGGTTTAGAGGGCTCTGAGTTTGTGCAAAATTCCTAGACAGAGCTAAGGGAATGCAAAATTCAGTGGCAGGGATGGGAGAGTAAAGTCCTTGGGCTTTATAATGTTAGGATAGTAGAGCAGAGGGCCATGCGAAAGTGCCAGAACTTAGATATTAAAGGGCCAATTCTTTGGAACTGCCTAATCAAAGGCACAACAGAACATCCAAGTTTTTAGGTCAATGTGGTTCTTGATTTACCCTCCATTATCCCTAATGGAGGGTGAATCAACTCGTTGGTGAAATTACTGTCACAGTTGCTAGCATTTGTGCAGCAGCAATAGCTTGCCAGTATAGGATGCTGTCAGTCTTAATTTTTTAATATAATTTTAGCTCAGCTTTTATCATTGTTATTTAAACATATTTAATATTATTTTCACTGTCATTCTTAACACTGTTTCTTAATTCTGCTTTTAAATGCTATATTTTAATGCCTGAACGTAAGTTTTATTTACCTTTTACTGATTGTTTCAAAGTTGGTCACTGACCAAAATAAAATATTTAGCTCCTTGGTAGCTTAACACATATGAACCTGATTCACATTAACACGGATCGGGGCCACATTAACAAAACCAAAGTCGCAGGTTGCTTCAATTTTCCCCTGAGAATCTGGAGCAAAAGACAATGTAAACAGTTGGCTCTGTTCTGAGATGGAACCAGCCACAACTGTTTACACAGCCATCCCATATTTCCCAGGCTCAAGTGGTCTTGGGACATGGGATGGCACACATTATCACACTCCATTCAGGACACCCAGGCCATTCAGGACAATTTTATACCTCCCTGCTACTTGCAGATACTAATTCAGCTACAACCTACAATGTTGCAAAGTTCTGTGCAGCAGCATACAAAATCCGTCAGGGAATGACTAGTCCCAAAGTCAACTGTGTGTCCAGTAATCTTCTTCCCTGAATCTGCAATTTGGTGATGGATCTGGGCATTGTATGTTTTTATCCTGTTTCCCCTTCTGCTCCCTCACCCATATTGTGCTTTAGTAGTTATATTTATATTTTTTAATGTACCAAACATACCAAGTTTGTATGAAAATGTGACTCTATTTCCTGTGCTGGTCAATAACCAAAATAAATGATTTGATTTGATTTGATTTGACACTCCATTCTCCTCATTGTAGTAGCCAGCAGGCTCATGGTGGTCTGTGACTTCGGCCAGAGCAACAAGGTGAATGGAGAAGGGACTGGGAGAGGAGGGGGCCATTCCTTCCCTCGCCATCCCTGTTCCCCCATTGCTCTGGTGAATGGCATTGTCACTTAAGACAATGATAGATTGACATGAGCTATGTCACACCCCCTGACCATTGTGACGAGGAGAATAAGGGCAGGGGGAATAGGACTGTAAAGGAAGTTTAGCTAGAGAAGGCTAGTCGGTGGGAGTCAGGTGATGGCTACCTTTGTACAGTGCATACTTCCAAATTGTAATGGCTGTCTCTTTGGGGCCTGTAAAGGATTCCTTTCCCTCCCTTCCCCCTCCCTTCCCATTGGATTTGACTGTGGGAATAAGGAATTTTTTTATAACTTGTTCACTGCAGTGTAAGGGAGAGTCTTTTGTGCTTTAGGTTTGGTTGTATTTTAATCCAGTTAAAAGTATCCTTTTAAATAGCTTGCAGCATGTGAGATGGTATGATTAAGTAAGGTACATTAGATGGCACCCTGCAAAGCATCATAGTGAAGGGGAAGGTTTTTTTCTCCTGGGCTCAGGGCTATTTATGGAATGCATGGAATTTCCACCCACAAGATGCGGCTCTAGCTTCTGGCTTTAAAGGGGGATTAGACAAATTAATGGAGGATAAATGCACCCTTGCCTTCTAGTGATGATAGCTACTGGTTCAGCGACAGTATTCCACTGAATATTGGTTGATGAATCTGCAATGGAACATCATGTTAATGTGCTTCCTAGAGGCATTTGATTGGGTACTTTGGGCAATGGGTTGTTGGACTAGGTAGGTAAGTCCTCGTGTCTCATGCAGCAGGTCTCTTATAAGGTGCTACTAAGTTCATGGACCAGTGTTATATAACCCCAATGGCTAGAGGATTCTAGGTGCTTTAGTTTTAAAACTAATTTTCCCAAGCTCAGTGTATTTGTATATACATCAGAATTCATCAGAAATCGAGCTAAAATGTAGTGTGGTTGTACTGTTGATGCATTGGTTCCCAGCCTTTTTTGACCAGAGATCACTTGACCAGGGACTACTCTCCAATATTAGTACCAAAAGGGTTATGAATCAGTTTTTGGTCAACTTTAGATTCAGTTTTGTTATTAGTTATTATTATTTGTTATTATTTTGTTATTATATTCTGCTGATTCAGAATATTGTGTTTGAAAGACCACATCAGCTCTAGTTTCTGATTCAAAACATATGCCACCCAATAGTTGTCATTTACTCGCCCACAGAAAACCATATTTAATAAGCCTTGGCACTATAAGAGGGTTTCACAAGACCCGTTGCTCTTGTTGCAATGATGTAGTAATGATGAAGCTGTGAATCATATTTTAGTTCTTGAGGACTACTGGTGGTCCATGGATAACAGGTTGGAATCAGCTTTCAGTTGAACCTCTACCATGGGAATAATATCTAACTCCTAAACCATTAAAAGCATCAGATCCCATCCAATCTTGGAAGCTAAGCAAGGTCAATCTTGGCCAGTACTTACCAGATAGGCTTTAGGCTAGATTTCAGAGGAAGGGACTTGTAAACTATCCCTTAGTATTTGCATGAAATTCAAATTAATAAGTCACCAGATAATTGAAGGCACACACGCACACACACCAACTTCAACTCCTTCTATAAAGTAGAAAACAGAATATCTTGTCTCAAGGTGTTTCAGAGCAATTTGCATGCATGAAGGCCCATGCTCAGTCCTTAGTATAATAAAAATAATCTTGAGTATCAGGGCTGGAAAGATCTTGCCTAAACATCTTGAGGTGTTTGCTGCCAGTCAGAAAAGACAATACTAAATTAGACTAAAATTTACTGAAACATCTTGTACTGCTCTTAGGTGTGTATGATTTTAGAACCTATCTCTATTATTTCCATGTTATTTCATGAACTGTCATCATTGGTCTAGGGCTGGAGAGGTTTCATATATTTCACATTTTTAAAGAACAAAGTCTTATATTATAGCCAGTACAAGAACAACCATATCACTAAAAGGTAGGAACAATATATTTCTACAAGACAAAAAGTATGAAAGCAGGAAAATGAAGGCTGATGTAAAATGAGAAAACCACCATCCAGGTTTGTCCTCCATCCTTCCATGCAGTCCTTAACCAAGAAGAATGAGTCAAAGGGTAGAAGATCAATTCCAGCCTGGTGATATATGAACTCCACTTCTTTTCATTTCCATGGCTAGTTTGTCTCCCTTGGGCCCAATATATACAAGTTTGTCTCAGCAAAGAGAGCAAAGGGAATGGGAGTGTGTCCACCGTTACCAGTGCTAAATGCTGGTGCAAACATGTAACACACATTGACTTTTAACTAATATGGTTATGGCAATGAATGAAAATAAGTAGATAGCATGCTTTTACAGCTGCAGGCACTGCCAGATATGTTGGAAACTGCTTTGTATTGGGAATGGGAAGGTCAAGTTTAAAATGAGCATGAGGGTTTTGGTTTATTGCTAATGCTGAAATTTACCTTGCCAACATTTTGTTGCCAAAGACACCTGCACAAGAAAGGTTGGGAGTGCATTAGCTCAGGAAAGAACCAGATCTGGAGAAGTTGTGTCCCTCCAGATGTTGTTGAACTACTGAGATGGAAGTTTTGTAGCATTTGGCAGGCACCAGATTCTCCACATTTGCCTTAAAGCAGTTGGGAGGTCATCATGTCTTCCATCAGTAGCGTCTTGGCAGTGGGTTCGTAAGTGACATTCTGAATCTGTATGGTCTTTTGCAGTGAGGACATACATTTCCACACAGAAAGTGGTCCCGACAAGGGTTTGCTTGTCATGTCATCCTCTTGGCACTTTCCCCCCTTTTGCCCACTATTTGAGCCTCCTCAAAATCCACAGCACTGTTGATAACAACAGTTAGAATGCTCAAGTGGTAGCCTTCACAGTCCTTGCTTTACTACACATTTTTAAAGGTTAACTTTAATCCCATCTTTAAATCTTTTTGCTGTCCACCAACATCCCATTTGTCATTATTGAGATGAGAGTAAAGTAACTGCTTTGAGAGAGGGTGATCAGGCATTCAGACAATGTAGCAAGTCTAGCGAAGTTGATGGTGGAGAATCATGGCTTCAATGCTTCTTCCTGAATGCTGATGTTTGTCCACCTGTCTTCCCAAGAGATTTGTGGGATTTTTCAAAGGCAGCACTAACAGAATCATTTCAGAAGTCAAGAGTAACATTTGTAGATGGTCAATGTTTTGCAGACATGCAATAGAATTGGAAGGACAATAGCTTTATAAACAAGCATCTTGATATCTCCATGAATGCCCCAATCCTCTGCATAATTATGACACATACTACACAATCATACACCAGGTATCCTCAAACTATGGCCCTCCAGCTGTTTGAGCTTCCAATTCTCAGAATTCCTGGTCATTGAACAAGCTGGCTAGGACTTCTGGGAGTTGGAGGTCCAAACAGCTGGAGGCCAGAAGCACTCCCAAGCTGTAAACACAGTCTTTCAAAAGGAGTGTAACCACAATTGGTTGACACACTCTCATACCTAGGTTAGGACTCTCTGTCTTGTCTGGATTGAGTTTGAGTTTGTTTTTCCTCATCCAGCCCTTTACCTCTTCCAGGCATTCATTTAGAGGAGACATTGTATCCTTAGCTGAGGCTGTTTTTGAAGGCATAGAGAAATATATTTGGGTATCATCAGCATACTGATAGCATCCCACTCCATGTGTCCAGATAATCTCTCCTAGTGGTTCCATATCAATGTTTAATTAATTGGGGATAGAATGGCTCCTTGTGGAATGGCATATGACAGCTCCTATTTTGAGGAGTAGGTATCCCCAAGCATGATGATGATGATGATGATGATGATGATGATGATGATGATTGACGAGTTAGGGATCAAAGCACTGACAAAAACTGAGAATGGTTGAAAAACTGAACCCTAGGTGGTGCCACATGGACAGAGAGACAGAAAGTGGTTGGAAGAGTGGACATGAAGTTGAAACTGAAGTAGATGATTATAATTTAGATCTGTTGAAATAATGTGTCATCAAAAAGTCAAATGTCAAAAAGTAAGGGTAGCCTATACAGAGCTATATTTATGTAATATAAATGGCTCTCTCAACAGAACTACATTGTATTTTTAAAAGTTGTCACCTAAAGGCGAGAAGGGCCATTTAAAAGGTTGCCAAATAATATATAATCAAGGATAGGAACAAAAGGCTGCTTGTGTATCCATCATCTCTCCCTTGAAATAGAAACTATGTCAAAAAGTAAAAAAGAAAAAAAGAATTTGTATATATTAATTTATATGTATAGATAAGATGTAGATTTAGACATAATTGAATAAAAATATTTTTAAAACATATGTGAAATGCATATGTTTTACTATTGCTGTTGATGGGCAATCTCTTGAAACTGGCAAGATCTTCAAAGGAAGGGTTGTACTATGTAATGTAGGATATGTGGGCATCACATAGAACATGAATCAACCAGTTAGAGGCCCTGCAGATATTGCTGGACGTGAAGTCTCATCAGCCCTTGCAGGTCTTGTCAATGGTAAGGGATGAAGAGCACTGTAGTCCAAAAATACCTTGTTGTTCATTTGTTCAGTCGTTTCCGACTGAACAAATAAACAACAAGGGAGTCTTGAAGTCTCATGAGTCTCATCAGCCCTTGCAGGTCTTGTCAATGGTAAGGGATGAAGAGCACTGTAGTCCAAAAATACTTGCTGGTTCATAAGTCCATGGAAAGGCTGTTCACATTTGTTTTTCAATGCAAAGAGCCATTTTCAAACGATGATTCTAATTCTAAAAATGTGTAGCAAATTTTTTCTATTTTTATTTATTAACTTGTTACAGTTGAGGTTGCCCTGCCCCCCCCCCCCCCCCGCCCCAAAGTACTGCCTGGTGTTTTATAACATATTGATTCCCAATGCTTAAACTGACCCACTGTTGTTAAGATCACACTGGGAAGTAAGATTTCATATCTCACCATGAATAGCAGATAAACAAAATAATAAATGTTCTTGAAAGGCTGAAGAATGAAGTACATTGGGATCTCTCAAGAATATATAGCTGTAGGGACATTTTGCTAGGAACTTTCCAAGTAGAAAGCAAATGGTTTGGAAGCATCCACCAGCTAATTAGCTGGATTAATAAATGTACGCGTTCATTAAACACCTAATGTATTTCAAAAATAACAATCCAAGCTGACGTGTAACTGTCCCTTGTGCAAATATTTGTGGACATCTCCTGGTGAAGGCAATTTAAGAAAAGGATCCCAACAAAAAAAACCCTTCTTCTTTATGTCATAGAGAGAACTGTTAGGGCTTCTTTAGCACTAAACACTTAATAGAGATTGTAGTTTGGTAAGACACAGAAATGCTCTGATTGAGAATTAAAAGTACCCCTTCCTAAACCGCAAATTCCCAAATTCTATTGGATGCAGCCATGGCAGTTGAGGTGGAATAGTTGCTGAAGTAGTTGCTTCAGATAGTAGACTGAGGTTATATTTACACTGTAGAATTAAAGACGTTTGACACCATTTTAACTGTGTAGATGCACCCTGAGATTTTTTTAAATCTATATTCCTGTCTATACATACACAGTATGGGAGAATTATTTATTCTGCTTTCTATTTGTTTTGCAGCAGACATTTTGTTTCCTTCTACTCTTTAATGGCTGTTTTTCTTGCTGCGAAGCTGATCAGCAATATCATTCAGTAAGTCTCTTCAGTTGTGCTCCAAATGAGCAGAAACCAGGACCATTCAAAGTTATAGAAATATTATTTCACTCACTTCCATTGTTCCATTATATGCAATCCTGAGATTTATAATTTGGTAAAGCAGTTGAACTCTGGCTGCAAATTCTAAGTCCCTATCCCTAAAGTGCAAATCCTAATGTTGAATATAGCAGTTGAAATGGAATAATAGCACTATAATTCTGTAATCTGTAATCCTAAATGCCCTGAAAGCACCAGATCCTGTCTGGTCTTGGAAGCCAACCAGTCAACTCCAGCAAGTACTTGCATGGGAGGTTTTTAACATACAATGTGGAAGGCTTTTTATGTTGATGTGTTGTTGGAAAATCTCTGCAAAATGGCGCAGTTGGGGGAAGCAGTGTTTTGAAAAGTTACTCTTTCAGAGTATGACTTCCCAGAATCCCCCAGCCCAATATAACAAATAGTAAAAAACCCAAACTTTTCCAAGGATGCATAATTTTTAAATGCTACAGGCAAGCAGAAGCACATTTTCTGATTTATGAAAGCGTTTTCCTGCCCAAAACAGTTTCTATTCAGCTATTATTCTCCCAATAGAGGTGTAAAGACGGGAAGTAACCTCTGTTGGGTAAAAAAAAAACTTTGAAAAGGGGGGGAGAAACAGGATGACTATCACCCACTTCTACTCTAACCATCCTGATCACTTTTTATAGGGATTTGACATACCCGAGATGGGTCATACCAGCTATGTATATATCTTGCTGTAGTTGTATTATTATGGGCTATTTTGATGATGCACTGGTCAGTATAGTAACTGATTTGCTGTTTTAAATCAAGGGAGTTAATTGGCTCAAATGCCTTGAACCATCAAGCAGACCTATATTTAACTAATTGGATTTGAAAAGAAAGGAAAGAGTAAATAAACAATTAGATATCTACTGCTGAATTACCACCATATTACTAAGGCAGTATTGAGTGATGGGATCTTGATGCCTCCTGTTCTAATTTCTTTCATATAATTTCATTTTAAATAATCTAATGAGTGCTACTATGTGGGAGATATGGGATTCTTTTAGTAGTAGCTAAAAAGCTACTGCAATGCTAGGCTGTATAATGTCTAGATTGACTTCTAAGTCCCACCTCGGAGTTTAAGATCTTCTGGGGAGGCCCTGCTCTCAGCCCCACCTTTATCACAAGTGAGGCTGGTGGGGACGAGGGACAGGGCCTTCTCGGTGGTGGCCCCTCACCTGTGGAATGCACTCCCCGGGGAAATTAGGTCATCAACATCCCTCCTCTCCTTCAGGAGGAAGTTAAAAACCTGGATGTGGGACCAGGCCTTTGAGTAAGCTGGCAGATGGACAAAGACAAGGACGACCAGAGCAGGAAAGGACAATGATAATGCTGGATGGATTATGAAATTATAAATCGGCGAACATTGGCCACAGGATGATTATATTACTGTTATTGTATTGATATGATGTTTTAACTAGTGACAATTGTTGATGTTAAATTATAAATTGTGTATTGTACTTTGTGAATTGTTGGGCATCGAATTGTGCCTTTTTTGTAAGCTGCCCTGAGTCCCCCCTAGGGGGTTGAGAAGGGCGGGGTAGAAGCACCCCAAATAAATAAATAAATAAATAAATAAATAAATAATAGATTGAGGAAAGTACCACGCTATTCCATCACATCATCCAGTTCAATGTGGATTTTATATAGCTTTGTGGAAGGGGAAAGTAAGAGCTGTTGAACAGTGGAATATGCTACCTTGCAGAATGGTAGAGTTTTCCCCAAAGGTTTTTAAACAAGGTCTGGATAGCCATCTGTTGGGGTGCTTTGATTGTGTGTTCCTGAATGGTAGGAGTTGTACTGGATGACCTTTGTGGTCTCTTCCAATTGTATGATTCTGTAGTTTTATGATAGGATTCTTCCCTTACTCTATTTGATCCTGATAGAAATATGATGGCTGATTAGATCATCAGGATGTGCAGAAAGACAAATTCGGACACACACACACACACATATTATATGACCAATTATGATTTTTTTTGCACATGAAAGATCTCCAACATCAAATTCCAATAATACATATTTCTCTTTTTAATTATTATTATTAAATTAAGTATATTGATTTCTCATTTCGTATCTAGATCGAAATCTTCTATATGTAATTTGGTAACACCCATTCAGCTATTTCAATTTTACATATTCTTTTTTACTTTGAATTAAAATACTTATTTTATAAAGAATGAAATATGACATGCTGACTATATACCCATATGTGTGCATATATTCTATTTTTCTATGTAGACAATACATTAAGGCTGACATGTAATTTAAATCAGCACATTTTTGCATTATTCAGTAGTTGGTTGCCAGCTGCTTTTCTTTTGTACTTTCTGATTAATTTCATTGTTGGGATATTTTTGTGTTTCTAAAAAAAGGTCTGTCTCTGAACCTACACAAGAGCCAACAAAGGGAATGGTGATATCAGGTTATCACTGGCCTTCTTTCTACGTAGGCAGAATGTAAGGGTGCTCCATAACCAACTTCTAAGTCAGTAGTATTGCAGTAGATGTTACAACGAGCATGTATTGCTTAACATGTGGTGTAATGATATGACATTCTGAGGTCATTCCGGCACTCATTTTTATTGGCTGCTGCTTGTGGTCATAGGGAAATAACCGGATGTGCCTGGGATTTTGTGATGTCCATCTGAAAGAACAAAATGGGTGCCTTCTTCCATTTCACATACAAAAAAATCCAATTGGACAATCAGTTGAGTCTTTTTGATGCAATAGTAATGGATTGTCATTTTCTACTACAGCTGATGGTTAACTTAGCAGATAAATGACACACACACCTCCTCCCAATCTTTTCCTACCTTGGAGAGTAAACTATAAGAGAGTTTATAGTTGGAGAGTAAACTTGGAGAGTAAACTATGCAATATTCCTGCTTCTTGGCAGGGGGTTGGACTGGATGGCCCATGAGGTCTCTTCCAGCTCTTTGATTCTAGGATTCTATAGGGAGTGGAGAAGATGACTTCATTCTCTCTAAATAAAAAAGTCCCCTTCAGTGTCCAAATTTCTAGCATTGCAGTGACTGAGTATTTAGAAATGCAGTTGAGGCATCCAAAGGAAACAGTCATGCAAAGTTACAAAGGGACACTCTAGGTGTCATAATTTTCAAGTTCTCATTTTCTGCAACGCTCAGAATTTGGGGACCGGATGGGTCATACTATGTTTTGTAAAAAGGCCCGGAAATACTGGACTCTAATACATATGGTGCTGTAAGAAATTGTTATGGTTAAAACCATGATGAAAACTATTTGTTGAAAATTCCAAACTATCATTGAAAACATGGATGATTACTTCAGTATATGCTAACTGTGGTGAGAATCGTCTATCTGTAAACTAGCTGAGATGGACAAATTGACAATGCTGATCAAGGAGAAACATTTGTCCAACTTTAAGGAAGATTTAGAGTAACTGATCAACTTCTCACCACAATCATAGGACAAATTTCACATTCTGGATTTATGAATTAGAAGTATGTCATTAAAAGTAGAAGTGCAGTTAGTTTTTTAGATAGTATTAGTTAAAGGGAGTATGATAGTAGGGGTAAAAGTTGATAGACAACGAGGTTCATAGAACAGCTTCTATAGCTGTGTGTTTAACTAAGTGTATATTAATGTAGGTTAACATTAGGTTAGTATGTTTGTTTAAGAATTAATTTGGTAAGATGCTTGCTTTTATATTTTTGTTACAATGTTGTTGTTTTATTTTGTTTTATTTTGTTTTATGTTGCCATTATATATTTAATGTGCTATATTTTAATTATGTTGTTCGGGCTTATCCCCATGTAAGCTGCCTGAAGTCCCTTTGGGGAGATGGAGGCAGGGTACAAAAAGAAAGTTGTTGTTGTTGCTGTTTTAGTATTTTATATACAGGCAGTCCCAAGTTACAAACATTTCTCTAACAAATGACTCATAGTTTAGAATGAGAATGAGAAGGGAAAATCACTCCTAAAAGACTTATCAAGGAAAAAAGATGTCCCCATTGAAGCTTTCTCACCACTGCTTGTTTCCACAACAAGCCATCATCTGCCTATGCAACCACCAGAGAGAGCTATAAGTATTCCCCTGGCTGATGCCAGCTAAGGGAGGTCTTGTAGTTCTCTCTCCAGCAGGTGCACGAGCCTTTACCCTCCCATGTGCTTGTTGGCCATTTTTGACACCCCAAAAATGGAGTTGCGACTACTATGTGATGGCAACTATTATGTGATGAAATACAGTATTTTCCATTATGTGTTGGCCCAGATATGAAGATTAAGGAGTAATACTGTCTGTCATTGTCTCTCCTTCTAGGGATTTGATATGAAAAGTACAGACGCAATGATTATGGAATTGCTTTCCTCTTACACATGTTTAGTGTTGAAAACAGCAGCATTAGCACCAGCAACAACAACAGCAATGAAAACAACAACAACAACAACAACAACAACATGCTTGTATCTCCTTGTGGTGGGGTACAACAGGATTAAAACAGAGATATAAAACACAATACTATTAAAATGCATATAATAAAAGACACAAAAGGCCACACCACTAAAATGTATGTTAAAATTCACAAACTAAAATTGACTAGGTAGGCCTGTTAAAGGGACAGGTCATCAGTTGTGTCCTGAATTCTAAGAGCTTAGTTGTCAAAGTCCTTCCTGCAGGTGATTCTAAAGTATTGGGGGGGGGGGGAGCTGATATAAATGTATTCTGGGTGACGGTTGACAGTTGGGTTCTGGCAGGCTGGAGTAGCCACCGCACAAAAGACCTAAGAGTGCAGGGCCGATTATATAGGAGAGGGTGATCTTGTAGGCAACCTGGACCCAAACCATATAGGGCCTAAAAGGTCAAGATCTACACTTTGAATAAATATTTGCACAGGAAAGTGAGTGAATTTTTGTGTTTCTGCACAGAAAATGTGTTTTCTGAATAGAAAAACAAATGCTTTTTACACAGAAAATCTTTTTTACACAGAAAAAAAACTATATGCATTTATACACATAATGTTTAATTTTCCACAGAAAACATCTGTGTAAGTGTATTATTCTACATATCTTCCACACAGAAAAAAAAGTACTTTTGTAGAGAGAAAAAATGTTTTCTGCGCAGAAAAACCATGCATATTTCTGTAGAGAAAACATTTTTGGCACAAAAATGTGTTTCAATGTAAGAGAGAAATGTGTATATGGCACAGACACCCCTGATTCTTGAAGTAGAAATAGTGATTGGGAATGGTCCTCAAATAGTTGCGTTGTTATCCAGCAGATAGAATGCTGCAAGGATTGTTCATTGTTGCCAGCAATGATTTTGCTTACGATTTGAATGAGGCCCCCAAATCCTGAAAATTCCATGCAAAATTAGAAGTCTAAATTTGCCAATTGGTAATGAACTTGCATGATATAGGATCATAGAATGGGAAGGGATCACAAGAGCCTTTCAGCCCAACCCCCTGCCATGCAGGAATATGCAGTTAAAGCACTCCTGATAAATAGTCTCTAATTAAAAACCTCTGAAGAAGGAGACTTCACCAAACTCCAAGGCAACATATTCCATGGCTAAGTAACTCTTACCATCAGAAAGTTCTTCCTGATGTTTATGTGAATACGTATTATAATATTCAGGATGTCAGCTGAAATGGAAAAATCAACTATTCTCTTTTCTAGGTAAAATGGTCCATGGTCTCTGTTTTTGTATACCACTCTCTGCGAAAAAGCATATTAATCTGTGTAGCAGAAAACACAGACAAATGCTTTAATGGTGATGTAGATTTAACACAGGTTTTTGCAAACTTCTTAAAAAGCAATCCCTTTTCTTTCCAATGCAATCTTCTTAAGGTTTAAAGACAAATCCAAAGGCCATATTTCTTTAATAACAGCACATAAACACAATTGTTCTGGTATAATAAACATCTGAAAACATAATTGGCATTTTTGGAGACAAAATCTGGAAGGGTTTTTAATCAAGGGGGTTTGGCTAAGACAAATCCTCCATTTGTCCAAAGCCAATACCCCCCTCTTTCTCCCTTCTCTTTTTTGGTTTGATTTTGTAAAGCATTAAGTCCCTCCCTTAATTAAGCCTACTGGGGTTTAATTGTGTTGATCTCATTTTAAACCAAGCTCAGCACAATTACGCACAGTGAGAAGATGGGGAGAAAATCAGTTCAGAAGCATGATAAAAACCCCTCTACCAATGACCCCCTCCTCTAATCCATTTCAGACTATAAATTGTTTCATTCTATATGAACCCCAAATTACTATTTCGTTCTCCATCTTTTTCTTCTTTTCCTCTTTTTTTATATACCGAGAGAGGAGAAAAAGAGAGACCCAAAAGAAGGGGGAGGGAATTGATTATTTCCAGCTCGTCATACATCTCATTTGTAGAGGGTCAGGCCTTTCCCATTCACAATTACCACTAGTTAATCTTATCTGAGGGAAAAATTCAATTACATTTATCAAGGTTATTCCATACACTCTGGTTATTGCCTCGGAAAAATCGGGTTTTGGTGTTAAGAGTGTTGACATTGTCCTTCTATGCGTGTGCGTGTGCATGCTAGTGTGAGTGTGTGTTTTAGGAGGGTGGAAAACACTCCCATGCAGACAACGGCTCTCAAACAAATAAAATTTCATCCCCACCCCCACCTTTCCAAAGCTGCTGTTACTAATATATAGTTGTAATAAAGTAATATTTGACAGCTTTGTGAAAAGGATCATTAATACATAGATTATGGAAGTTTTAGGGGGAGGCTCATAACTGTTAATAGACTTCAATTCTCAGCCTACACTGACATTTAAAAAAAATCTAGTTTCAAATTTGATAACAGATTACTAGTCAGGCTGGAAGCCAGCCACCTGATTAAGGCAATTTAAATGCTTGCAAAGTGGCGAGATTAAAATCAAATAAGTGCCGATTTTTTTCTTCCCTCCCCCTGCTTCACTTATCTTTCCCTGGATTCATTCCTTAACTACCAGGTGGCAAAGGATTCTGGGTAATTTTCTCCTGCGCCAATTACCCCAGGACGGTTTTTAGGGTGAAGCAGAATAATTACGGCACTATCAATCCAAAATGGGCTGCTTAATGTGTTTAAGAGAGATTTTGAGCCTTTGCGGGGAGGTTGCCGCCTCAAGCGTGCTGAGCTTCCAGGGCCAAAGCCAGCCCAACTGGCCTCCTCATGTAGTTAACCATTCGGCAAGAAGGCCGCCAACACCCAAGGAGAATAACAAGGGAAATAACTCCTGGGAAGCTCTAGGAAAGTTAATGAGCTGCTTCTAATGCTCGGGCAGGCTATAGTCGCAGGTGGCTGACAAAGCTATGCAGGTTAAGAAAATAATATTTATCACCCAGCTGCCAGGACAATCCTTATCAAAAGTCTTCTCTCAAAATCCATAGTCTGGGAAGAAATATGAGTCCCCAAACAAATCCTGAAAGCAACATCAAATGCAGAATATGTGTTTTTTTTAGTGCTGCTGTGGCTGCTACTACCACTACTACTACCACTATGGCTACTGAATAATCACAAAGTTGCTACCTTTTCCACTGGATCTGCTCATAGCCTCCAATAGTCATGATTTGGCAGGGATGATCACAATTAATCCTTGGCCATCTTATTTTTGCAGCCCCTTTGAAAATATCCCAATTTCTCTCTCCTCTCTCGATGCAAGCTTACTTCAGTTGCTGCAAGCTGAGTACAAAGCACAAAAAGAGTGTTGTAGTACAGCCTGTAAGTAACGTGGCAAGCAGCAGTATGGGTGCCACAGGGGGAAAAGGGATACTCGTGAGCAGGAGTCAGATGAGGAACAGCAAAGGAAAAGGATCCGGGATATACTTATGGCACCTACCGATGAAGATTCATTCGAAGGATTCTCTGGAGATGAAGGGTCAATGAGTGAAGGAGAGGAAGGAGATACAATGGATGGCAATAGGGGAACAAAGAGGGTTACTCGGGAGCAAGAGTCAGATGAGGAGCAATAGAGGAAGAGGATCCAGGATATACTTACTGCTCCCACAGATGAAGAATCATTTGTGGATTTCTCTGGGAGTGATGGGTCTGGGAGTGATAAGGATGGGGATGAGACATTGGACTGGACTAAGGTAAAAGAGGTACAAGATGTATGTGCAGAGCCAACGTCTAATGACACATTTATGAGGTTCTCGGGTAATGAGGATTGGCAACCAGGAAATACATCTGAGTCTTGGGGAAATCTAAGTCTTGACAGAAGATGGAAAAGTTGGAGGGATGGGAGTAGGAGTTCATGTGTGGAATCAAGAACAGCTGCAAGAGATGATGACGGGGCGGAGGTCAGCTCATCTTTGGATGATGATGTGTAAGATAAAAGTAGGCTCTGAAATGGGGAATCTTTGCAGAAGGCAAGGTGTTGGTTTATGTCCGTGTCCTGGGTTCTTGTTGCTGCTTGTCTCGTGTTGGCATTGGGTTTTGGATCTACAGGTTACTACTTCTGTTCATGTGTGCTTTGACTCGACTTGGATTCTCATGAGTGTGGATTTCTCCTTCTCTGACTTCAGACTGGTTTGACTACGTCGCTGTCTACGTGGACTTTGGAACTTAGCTATCTTGGAATTTGGCTTGCTTTGACCTCGGACTTCGTTTGACTACGCTTTCTTCGCTGTGGCTCCTTTGTTTGTTAACTGGTCGCCCGCTGTGCTAATTTGTGGGACTTTCAGAGTGTTTTGTTATAATCCAGTTTTTCTCCGGATAATCCGGATTATTGCTTCAATTTCCTTTTTGCACCAGAACTGGTTGCTGCCTTTGCGTTTTGACCAGGGACACTGAGTTAAGTGTATCTGAGTCCTTTTTTCTTTGTTTAATAAACTCTACTTTGGAACTAAATCTGAGTCTGGCCCTTTATGGTGTCTGTGTTCCGACAAAGAGTTTGCTCCTAATTATAACTCAGCAATGGGATTACAGGAGGTGTTGGAAACTTGTCCTTTTCAGTAGGCTCAAACAAAAGTAAGTTGATGTAATGTAGCCTATTCTAACTTATGTGTCTTTTCCCCATCTTCCCATCTTGTCCGCATTTTGATATTTTTTGGCCAAACGTGTCCCTAATTTTATCTGTGAAATGTTGGCCAGGCGTGGTATTCTCTACACTGGCTTTAGACAATCTGACAAGGAGAAACAAGTGACAGGTGTGGGATGTCATGAAAAGATAGCAAGTGGTCTTTCTAATGTTTTTTCTTAAAGTTTAAGTGGAGTCTAACAATCATAGAATTATATGAGAATACAAGGGCCATCCAGTCCAACCCTTGCTATGTAGGAACACACAATCAAAGCAATCCCAACAGACAGCCATCTAGCCTCTATTGTAAAACTTCAATTGAAAAAACCCCAGAGAAGGTAGCATATTTCACTGCTGAACAGCTCTTGCTGGCAGGAAGTTATTCCCAATATTTAGATGGAATTTCTTTTCTAGGAGTTTCAATCCATTGCTCCATGTCAAAAATCCTTGAGCAGCAGCAAACTTGCTCCATCTTCAATATGGCATCCTTTAAAATATTTAAATGTAGATATCATGTCTCCTCCTAACCTTTTCCAGGGTAAGCATACCCAGCTTACTGAGTTGTACAGAATCAGAACAGAGTAGTACAATTACTTCCCTCAAGCTAGACACTGCATTCATATTGTGGCAACCTAGCAAGATGTTACAGAATGTGTGCAGATTTTTTCCTCAAGATCTTAAGCAGTTCAGTTGAGATCCCGTCGTCTCCTGCTGCCTTGTTGTTAGCAATGCTTCTTAAGGCCCATTCAAACTCACTCCTCGGGATGTCTGGTTCTAATTCACTCACCACACAGTCAAAACTATCCTCAATATTATTATTCTTCCTATACAGATCTTCTGTATAGTCTCACCACCTTCTCTTGATCTCTTCATCTTCTGTTAGGTCCTGTCACACCTCAGAATAGGTTCACCTTGTTTCTAATTTTCTGGAAGAGGTCTCTTGTCCTTCTTATTCCATTGTCTTCTTCCACTTCCATGCATTGCTTGTTTAAAAATAGTTCCTTATCTCTTCTGGCTAACCTCTGGAATTGTGCATTTTAATTGGGCATATCTCCCTTATCACTGTTTCCTTTTGCTTTCCTCCTTTCTTGGGCTACTTCCAGTGTCTCAGCAGACAACCATTTTGCCTTCTTGGTTTCTTTTTCTTTGGGACGTACTTTGTTGCCACCTCCTGAACAATGTCTAATAATAATAATAATAATAATAATAATAATAATAATAATAACAACAACAACAACAACAACAATAATCCCTTAGTCCCTGAAAACCACTGTCTTCCAGGAGGTCATCACCCTTACCTGGAAGTGGGAAACCTCCTTAGAATACCTTGGAAAGAGTGTGTGGCTGCTGGTGTGGTTCAGCCCGGGAGAAAAAGCATGTCTGCCTGCCTACCTGCAGCTGAGCGCCTCTCTGTCTCCATCTTCTCTAGTGTAAGAAACAGAACTTGCCTCCTTTCCTTGGAAAGAGTGTGTGGCTGCTGTCATGGTGCAGCTCTGGGGAGAAAGCATGTGCACCTGCCTGTAGCCAAGCACCTCTCCTTCTCCTCTAGAGTAAGAAACAAAACTTTCCACCTTGCCTTGGAAAGAGTGTGTGTGGCATGCAGGCCTGGGAGAGAAAGCACGCATGCCTGTCTGCAGCCGAGTGCCTCCTTAAAGTGCACGCCTGTCTGCAGCTGAGCACCTTTCCTCTAGAGTAAGAAACAGCTTAAGTGCCTAAAATTAAGGGGAGGCTTTCCGGGTTCTATAATGGGCCAATAGAAAACTGATCTTTTGGCATTCCAGAGCAAAAACAGATAGCTGCCCTCCTGATTTCAGGAGCCCCCTCCCCCCCAAATGAATCAGGGCTCCCACTGAAATCCGGGACATGAAACATGTCAAGGTTTACCCAGATTGCACAAGCCTAGAATTTATAATTGAGCTTTCTGGGAGCTCTGGGCTACTCTTGCTGTTCAAGAGGTTTGGATAGCTGGATCTACTGCCCACACCACAAATGACCCACCACTGTCTCATATGTAGGTCCCTTGCTGATTATGCTGCAAGGGACCATAATCATTTTTGGTGTCAAACTATGTGAGAACAAGTGCATTGTCACTAGTGATGGCTCCAATGAACCCTCTAACCCAGGCATGGGTAAACTTTGGCCCTCCAGGTGTTTTGGACTTCAATTTGCTGTTAGGAATTGTGGGAGTTGAAGTCCAAAACACTGAAGGACTGAAGTTTGCCCATGCCTCCTCTAACCAGTCAGACATAGGGAAGGCCATTGGGAATCAGACTAGCTTCAGAGCCCTTTAAACTGGATTTTCTGATAAGCATAGGCCTGTTTAAAATTCATTATTGCAGTTTTAAATCCAAAGCTTTCTGGAGAGATTAGACCCTCCTGACATTCACTTTCAACCTCCTTTTCACTGCTCCCCAGTTGCTTTCAGTGGGCCTTATTCCCATGTAAGTGAATAGAGGATTGCCGCCTAAGTGCTCCTAGATGATCAAAATGAGGGTTCTATACTAACGAGTTTTCTAAAGAGAAATGTTCACTGAAAATCTGAAACAACATGTGATTAAATGCTCTGCTGTAGCAAACACAAATTAAGCATTATCTTCCATCTGGTGACTTTGCACTGGATTTCTTTAATTATCATTATCTGAATGTAAATTATGAACTTCAGCCAAGAATTCTGGAAGGTTGTCCTTAGAAACAGAGAAAGATAATTAAAGAAACAATCATTACAGTTGCAAAGGGGTTGCAGGCAGTACTTGCTTTCTCAATTATTGCAAACATCATTTTTTTTCCTTCTTCATCTCTTTACCTTCTTAGTTTTCTGATTATTTAATGGAATATTGATTTATGATTGTATATACCAGATGGTTTGTGATAATGCTACTTAAAATTGGTTGCTTCAAAGAGAAACTCTATTTTTTTCTGACCAACCTTGTAGTATGTCTGAGATTCTTGTGTTTAAATAGGTGCCCTTCCCTACTACATAGTTATGGTGCTGTAATTCCTCTTCAAGTGCTGTGTTTACATCTTAGGAAACCTTGAGATGTGTAGCTTGCCATGGTGCTAGAACTCTCTTTCTGAAAATCCCAAATAGCCTGCATTTCACTGGAAATCCCAGGATACTTTAGGATGTCACCATTGACAGTTAAAGTGGAATGATAGCACTATAACTGTGTAGTGTAAAAGGGCTCAAAGTGTTATATCAATGGTGTGAATTATGTGGTCCATGAATCCTTTCTTGCCTTATTTCTCCATTGCTGCCATCTACCCCCCCCCCACCCACCCCCACCCCTGCCAGGCAAATAGATATATGCACAGAGGCTGTGTGGCCATGTGTTGGAAGTGCATTGATTGTTTCTTTGCATTGCGAGGGTTGGACTGGATGACTCTTGTGGTCTCCTTCAACTCTATGGTTCTATGATTCCAAGTTACGGCACATAATAGGTTAAAAACAGAATTCCAGTAATTTTTCTTGTCTGCCAATAAACTGTTGAAGATGAGAAACATCTCAGGGGGAAAACAAGAAACAGAGAGGGGAAGAATCAACTCAAATTGTTCCCCACAAACATAGCTGAATGCATTAAGTACTAGCATGTACTGAGTAATACTTGAATACCTACATAGCTAGGAATTCAGAATTCTCATTCTGATCTACAGTTCTTCCAATTTCCATTTCTAGGTGCTCCCAAAAATGCTACTCAGTATGATGCCACTCAGTCCATAGACCAGTACTGGTCCAAAATCCATTGGCTTTAAGCCACATAGACTTTTTGGGGGCGGAGAGGGGGGCATGATGAAACAGTTGTAGTCACTACAAACAAATATTGTACCAACCCCTAGCACATTGTGGACAATGTTTGCTGGTGTCCCACTTCAAGTAGCCCAAGAAACACTGATCTAGAGAAACATCAGGAAGCTTATAGCCAATCCACAAAACCTATACAGTTCAGCATTGGACTCCCTTGCCTTTTTAATACAATGATATTGTCAAGTAGCCTTGTCTGATTGCTTATGAGATAAAGCCTATATTGGCTGATACAAAGAAGAAAGGCACCCGATTTGTCACTAATAAGAGTTGACAAGAATCTTGCAACAAAGCAGCATCATTACTGCTTGATTCTCATGAACTAGGAAGCATGGGGCAGGAGGAAGACTGCAGTGCACATTAAAATTTAGCAGGGAAAACTCCCACCCGCTGATCCATAAGCACCAGGAACAAATGAATAAAAAACAAACAAAGAAAAAGGTCAGTTGAATTAGATGTTGTCTATGGGGCCCTTCCACACAGCCATATAACCCAGAATATCAAGGCAGAAAATCCCAGAATATGTGCTTTGAACTGTGTTATCTGAGTCCACACCACCATATATTTCAGTTCAAAGCAGAAAATGTGGGGTTTTATTCAGCTGTGTGGAAGAGGCCTAAGTGATAATAGAGACCTGTTGGAAGAACAACCAAGAAGTAAAATATAAGCTAAAACAAGAAGTAGGGACTGGAAATTAATCTTCAGTTAAATTGTAATTTCAGATACTTAAAATCATCCATGTGCCATAGCCTGATTTTGTGCAACCATGGTCAGATCCAGACAGGCCTTTATCACAGAAGCATCCACGTTAAAATAATGCGGTTGTTTCTGGGGGCCTGTCCCTACCCACTGCAGAAAGCGTGTGCTTTATGCGGTGGGTTGTCCAGACATTCTCTCAGGACTAGCTGGAGAGAAAGTCTGGAGGCCCCTCCCCCCAAGTGTCAGGTATACCGCTGGGTCTTAGAATGAAACACACACTCACAAGAACAGATCCTGGAATTGCGGTTTATTCAGTCCACACAGTACAACAGCAAAGAGAGAACTGAGGTTTCCCGCCAGGATTCTCCCAATCCCCCCTCCTGGCCTCGCTCCCTCCTTTCCCCCTTGGCTTATCACAGTTTAGACTACAATTCTTTTCCCACATCTTCAAAGTGAAAGCTTGGCCCCAGATGGCCCTACTATAAACTAATCTATCATGGCTACTCCCCCTACTGTCAGGACAGTGTCAGGAAGAAGACTTCGTGGAATCTCTTGGAAACATGAAGGCACATCCTGACATATCTCCCCCCCTCGGAAGATGGCCCCCATCTGAAAGAAAAAGAGAGAAACATGAGACACAATATCAAAGCTTAGGCTTCAGGGGGAAGGCAGAGTGGAACTTCTTTGCAAGGCGCGGAGCATTGACATGCTCATGTAACACCCACTCCAGATGGATGGCCTTAGAGGACCACTGAACTAAGTAATACAACTTCCCCCGTGTCCGCTTAGAGTCCAAAATGTCCTTGATCTCAAAATGAGTGTGGGCCCCCACCATGATGGGGACCGGCTGGGAATCGGCCTCAGACCATTTAGGAGAGGGGCACGCGGGCTTCAGTAAGCTCACGTGGAAGACCGGGTGGACCCTCCTCCAAGTGTGGGGTAGTTTTAGCCGCACTGTGACCGGGTTGACGACTTCCTGGACGGGGAAGGGCCCTATATATAAAACGGACAATTTACGGGACGGTTGCGTGGACCTCAAATACTTGGTGGACAAGTAGACCAGGTCTCCCACTTTGAGCTGGGGCTGCAACGACCTCTTTTTGTCAGTGAACTTTTTATAGTCCATCTTGGCCTTGTCCAAAGTCTCCCTAACCATTGGCCAAGCCGCTGCAATCGACTTCCCCCATTCATCCGGGGAAGTCTCTCCTGGTCCTGGGGGTGCTAGGCCAGGGAAAGGGGGAAAGTCCCTACCCCCCACAATTTTAAAAGGCGAAGATCCTGTGGACGCATGTTCACTATTGTTGTAACTGTACTCAGCGAAGTCTAACAAGGAAGCCCAGTTGTCTTGTTGATATGTGGAATAGCATCTTAGGAACTTTTGCAGGGTTTTCTGGACTCTCTCGGTGGCCCCATCAGTCTCTGGGTGGAAAGCTGTACTCAACGCCCGCTCAGTCCCCAGCATGGACAGAAAGGACTTCCAAAATTTGGAGGTGAACTGTGTGCCCCTGTCACTTATGATCCTGCGTGGGCAGCCGTGTAGCCGGAACACGTGGTGAAGGAACAGCTTCGCTAACTCAGGGGCCGAGGGAAGCCGTTTCAGGGCCACAAAGTGGGCCTGTTTGGAAAACAGATCAATCACAGTCCAAATAGTATTATATCCATGGCTGTCTGGCAGTTCTACTACAAAGTCCATGGCAATCTCTGACCAGGGCTGTGAGGGGTTGGCCACTGATTGTAACAGTCCCGTGGGTTTTCCCACCTTCTGCTTGTTTTTTGCGCAGGTTGGACATTCCCGAGTATAGTCTTTTATGTCCTTGCACATAGCGGGCCACCAGAACTGGCGGGCCAACAGCTTGAGGGTTTTGGTGAACCCATAGTGGCCTGCCAGTAGCGAGTCATGGCCCCCTTTAATTATGTCCTTTCGCATGGAGGCTGGCACATAATATTTGGTCCCATAAGCCCAGAGCCCCCCCACTTGAGTCAGGTCCCCTTTGTGGTCTCGTAACCACTCATCCTTTTCAGCCGCTTCTCTCAACCTCTGTAACATTTCGGCTGGCTGGCTGGGGGGTGGCGGTTTGTCTTTGAGATTGGCCCGGGTCTGTACTACCAATCCCATTTGCTGTTTATTAAAGATCGTTCCTGACTCTGTGGGAGATGAGTAGTCCGCCTCTGGCATTCGCGAGAGGGCGTCTGCCACCTGGTTCGTCTTTCCTGGGACAAACTTGAGGCGGAAATTGAACCGCTGGAAGAACTGGACCCATCTGAGATGTTTGGCGTTAAGTCTCTGTGGGGTTTGCAGGGCCTGTAGGTTTTTGTGGTCCGTCCACACCTCAAAAGGGATATGGGTGCCTTCAAGGAAATGCCGCCAGTGGGCCAGTGCTGCTCGCACCGCGAAGGATTCCTTTTCCCAGACATGCCAGCGCTTTTCAGTCTCTGAGAATTTTTTTGATAAATAAGCGCATGGCTTGAGTCGGCCCTCATCGTCAGCTTGTAAGAGCACGGCCCCGTAAGCTGCCTCCGAGGCATCGCATTGCACTACAAAAGGTTTGGCTGGCTGGACATGTGTTAGGATGGGCTGGCTTGTGAATTTCGCTTTCAGGACCTCAAAAGCCTTCTGGCACTCAGGTGTCCATTCCAGTCTAGCCCCCGGGGTTTTTGCCCTTTTTGTTTCTCCCTTTCCTTTCGTTTTTAACAACTCAATAAGGGGCAGCGTCACCTTGGCGAAGTCTTTAATGAATTGCCGGTAAAAGTTGGCAAATCCCAGGAACCCTTGCAGCTGCTTCCGGGTGCGGGGAGGTTCCCATGCTAGCACATCCTGTATCTTAGCTGGGTCCATGGCCAGCCCCTTTGTGGATATGCGAAAGCCCAGATAAGTGAGTTCGGTTTGGTGAAACTCGCACTTAGAGAGCTTAACAAAAAGCTGGTTCTCCCTCAGGATTTGGAGCACCTTTTGTGTTATTTTTATGTGCTGATCCAAGGAGTCCAAGTATATCAATAAATCATCCAGGTAAATCAGCAGTCCATCATACAGCATCTCCCGGAAAATGTCATTAATGAATTGTTGGAACACCTTCGGGGCTCCTTTTAAACAAAAGGGAGTTACCGCCCACTGGAACTGCCCATAACACCAATTAAAGGCCGTCTTCCAACAATCTTCATCCCTCACCCTCAGGCGTTAAAACGCCTCCCTGATGTCCAATTTTGTAAAGATTTTGCCCAGTTGGGCCAAAATGTCCAACATGAGGGGAAGAGGGTACTGGTTGGTGGTGCATATGGCGTTTAGCCCCCTATAGTCCACACACAGCCTCAACGATCCGTCGGCCTTAGGCCTAAAAAGCACTGGGGCCGCCACCGGCGAAGTGGATGGCACTATAAATCCCCTTTCCAGGTTTTTATCCAGGAATTCTCTCAAGGCCTTTCTCTCCGGCTCGGACATGGCGTAGAGCTTTGGGCTGGGCAATTTGACATTCGGCTCAAATTCTATGGCACAGTCTGTTTTTCTATGCGGGGGTAGCTGATCACATTCTGTCTCGCTAAAAACGTCTGACCACTCTTGGTATACCTCTGGGAGGCACGATTCAGGGCCCTCTGGAGTCGCCTCTGCCTGCACCCCTTGTATTAGTGTAGGGGGAGGGGTCTGGCTGAGCCCCGCAGGCCTATACTCCCCATCCGCGAAGGTGAACACTCCCTCGGCCCAGTTGATTTGAGGATTTTTCCATCTCAGCCATGGAATCCCTAGTATGACTGGCTGATGGGCCATGGGGGATATCACAAACTGCAGGGACTCTCTGTGGGTCCCCATCTCCAGTTGTAAATAGTCTGTTTTTTCCCTTACTGGGGCCCCGTGTGCTGCTGTCCCATCCAACTGGGAAAAAATGACTGGTGTCCTTAATGCCTGGGGCTCAACTCCCAATTGGGCTGCCAGAGAGGGGGTGATTAGGCACCTGGTGCACCCCAATCTAGCATGGCTTCAGTTTTTATTCTCAGTCCAGATTTGGGGTTGGCCAGAGTCACAGTCATTTTAAGCACATCACAATTTAGTTTCTTTAACTCACCGCCTGACGTCTTCACAATCTTCCTGTTGGCGGTGCTTCTTACAGGAGATCTTGCCTGTTTCCCGCCAGGTAGGAATCTCTGTCTGCGTCCTCCAGGTCCGCCTCCCCCTCCGCAGGAAGCTGGTACGGGGCCAAAGCGGTTTCCACCGCCGTGGAGGCTTTCCCCTTCGTGGGTTTGGTTCCTGGCGCTGGCCTCGCGGGAGGTGTCTTGTCAGGCTTGGGAGTGTTGGGAGGGTTGTGTCCTCTCGGGCATTCCGCCGCTCTGTGCCCTTCCTGGCCGCACGCGAAGCAGGGGCCCCTCCTCCCTTTTCTCTCGCGGCTGGCTGACCTTCCTCTGGGCGAGGGGCGTCGCGACCCTCCCTGCGGGCCTGCTGCGGGGTGCCGGGTTCACCCTCTCTCTCCCGCTCTGCGCGGCATCTGCTCCTGGTCACACTCGACCCTCCCCGCCAGCACAATCCACTCCTCAAGAGTGGCTGGGTTGCTCCGGTGCAAAGCCCATTCTAACACATCGGAGCGCAAGCCCGCTCGGAAGTATTTGAGTTTGGTGGCTTCTGACCAGTCTCTAATCCTGCCCGCAATGGCTTTGAACTCCAGGGCATATTCAGAGACAGTCTTGTTGCCCTGGTAGATTTTTTTTAGCTGCCCTTTCGCCTTCTCCTCCGCCAAGGGGTCCTGAAATCTCTCCCGGAGCGCTCCCAAGAAGTCATCGAGTCTCCTCAACTCAGGCGCCCGGGTATCGTACATTTGCATGAGCCAATCGGCCGCAGCGTCCTTCAAATTGGCCCCCACTGCGTGGATCATCGCTCCCTCTGAGGGGAAGGATTCACCATAGTCCTCCATAAAATGTCTCACGTTTGTGATGAAATAGGAGAGCTGCTTGGGGTCTCCGTTGAACTTTACACGCAGCTCTCCTCTCCCGGGGCCTCCTTGTAGCTGGCTTCTCCCCGCCCATCCCGAGGTGAATGCCGAGGCCCCGGAGGGGGGGTGGAGCGGCTCTCCTTCTATGGCGAACGCCACTCTCCCCGAAGGCCGATACCCACACCCCATACCTTGTGGGTTAGAGCGTCGCTGCCCTCTCTCTTCTAGCGTGGCTCTCCACGACGCTGCTATCTCCTTTCTCATCTCATCCAGTTGGAATGAAAAAGTTTGCAGCATTCTCTCCATCGCATCCACTTTCTCCCCGAAGTGTTGCGCCAGCAGCGCCGATGCGCTGCTGAGGGGCGAAGGTTCCCTGCGAGGTTCTTGCAGTCCCAACATGGGTAGCTTGCATCTCACGGTTACATCCTTCCTGGAAGGCATCTGCGTGGAAGTCAGGGGCCCCCTCCAGTCTTCAGGTACGGCTGGGCCCCCTCCTTCTAGCTCCACGTCTCCTTCCTGGGACGATCCCTCCTCTTCGATCCTCTCGGCTTCCAGCCCCTGGGAAGGGGAGAATCCTGGCGAGAAACCTCAGTTCTCTCTTTATGTCAGGTATACCGCTGGGTCTTAGAATGAAACACATACTCACAAGAACAGATCCTGGAATTGCGGTTTATTCAGTCCACACAGTACAACAGCAAAGAGAGAACTGAGGTTTCCCGCCAGGATTCTCCCAATCCCCCCTCCTAGCCTCGTTCCCTCCTTTCCCCCTTGGCTTATCACAGTTTAGACTACAATTCTTTTCCCACATCTTCAAAGTGAAAGCTTGGCCCCAGATGGCCCTACTATAAACTAATCTATCATGGCTACTCCCCCTACTCTCAGGACAGTGTCAGGAAGAAGACTTCGTGGAATCTCTTGGAAACATGAAGGCACATCCTGACACCAAGCCCCCAGGCCCCTTAGAAAAGTAAGAAAAACTTACCCATCCTCCATTAGAAGCCTTGTCCAGCTCTCCTGGCACATAGAAATGACACACCAGGAGGGTGGGGGTGGAGGGGGAGAAACGGGGAAGCGATTTTTCATCTCTCCTCCCCCCCTCTCCTGGCGCATCATTTCTACATGCCGAGAGAGTCAGCCGAGGCTTCTAATGGAGGATGAGTAAGTTTTTTTACTTTTCTAAGGGGTCTGGGGGCTTGGGGGAGGGGAGTGGGTATTCCCACAGTTTACTGGGCTTATTTATCCCCGTAAACTGTGTGAATATTGTCTGGACTGCAGAAGTAGCAGATTTATTCTGTGCCTTCCAAGGAGGCAGGGAATATATCCACTATCAAATTAATTCATTATGAATCAGGGTTATCCTGGTTTGTAGCGAATTAATTTGGGACTGTCTAGAACATTGTGTGGATAGCCCCTCCTTTATTGAATAAGTATCTACCAAAATGTGCATATTTATGCATATTTTTGACAAAAAAAGCACAAATGTGAGAAAAAGTAAACATTACATATCTCCCAATTTCTACCATAGGATGCTCTTGGATCCGCTCTGGAGTTTTCGTGCAAAGAAATTGGAGGTTATGAGATCCCCAAAGACTATCTTCTAACAAAACGGATTTATCAGTGCCACCATTTGTGGTTACCTTACACTAGATAATAAGTTCCATCTGGATGTTATAAAGTAGGAAAGGGAGGGAAAATATGATAAATGAGAACTAGAGGGCATATCTCCACTGCATTGCTTTGGCTGCATTCCTTTCAACTGACCAGCTCTCCAATGGTGCGAACTAGTATTGTCTCATAGGGGAAAACACATTCAGGTCTAGTGTATTTCATGTCACACATTTTATGTAGAAAGCCGTATTTTATGAAGGTGTATATACACACTTACACACACACACACACACAGAGCTTAGAAAAAAAATCCTATGGAACATTATTTACTACTAGGGATCATTATAATTACACCTTTGCCAAGAGGATCTTTTTTTTTAAAAAAAATCCCTAGGACCTTGGCTCTTGTGTCGCAGATTTCTACTCAAACATTTTCAGTTGATGTGCAAAATGTGTGAAGTACTCTTTAGTGGCAAGACAATTATCTGATTCTGCTAATAAATGAATGCACTAGTAGTCATTTTTAATTGAACAATTATAGGATATTGCACTGTCAGTTGATTATGGAAGTCATTTCATAAATGTCAAAAATCTCTTTAAATGAATTATAGAGCTCCAAAATAACTCCGGCAATCAGCCAGCAATAACACAATAATCTGTTTACCCTGTTGTCAGGCAAGCTATCACCAGCTTTCTTCTTCTTCGTCTTCTTCTTCTGGGGTGGGTGGAGAGCCTGAATCTTAAGGATTGTACTCCAGCTCAGACTACAGCAACCATCTCTGCTTTGATTAATAAAGATTTTTGAGTGCTGTCAAGAGCTCTGCCGTGTATTGGGTAGTTAAGAGGAATGGCATGTTGTTTTCTAGAAGGCATCAATAGCAATTCATAATGTGTTTAGGGAGAAGCAATCTGATCCTATGTTACAGTGCCCCGGTCACTGTAAGACTGCAAGAACTAAAGATTATTCAAAAGAACAAACTTCAACATATGTTACAGGGCATGATAACATGCTACACAGCACCACTAGCATATGATTTCCTGTTGACATTACTGTAGGATTTGCTGACTGGCAACAAGTTCAATGCCTTTGGACAATTACTGCAAGCTGAGATACACTGTGACCATCATTTTCACTGGCCATGGTTGCGTGCCATGATTTATATGTTCTGCTGCACAATGGGTTTTTTTTTTAAAAAACTGCATGCCAAAAGATTGCAGTTACACAACATCTTTATAGCAAACATCTACAAAAGAATCAAATAACACATCCCTACATTGAATGTATGTCAGGATATATTCCCACTAACCAAGAGACTTCAGAGCTTTTTGGAAATCTTCCTAATACTAAATTAAATTGCTGTATTAGATGAAACAAATGCCAACTAGAGAGAGTAAGTGCAATCCCTGTATCTGCATAGAATAGTTTTCAAGACTACGCCCCCCCCCCCATGTATACCCAAAATTGTGGATAGTAGTGAATGCTGTTTTTGAACTATACTTGGGACAGAAACCAAATCATAGAATCATACTGGAGAATGTAGAGATACACACAAACACTTCCACATGTGTTGGCTTCTCAGGGTCCTCCAAAGGTATGCTTAGGTCGAAAATCTACCAAAAATAACAATGGAAGACCTAGAGAGACCACAAACACATCCATGGGAAACATTTTTTGGAGCATGAGTAATTGAATCCATGGGTTGATTGGGGATGGGTTAGGGAGTTATACTATACTTTATTTATTTTAATAATAAAATTGACACTTTAAGTTCCACAGTATCTGCTTTGAACTGGATTATCTGAGTCCACACTGCCATATATTTCAGTTCACTGTCTTCTGCTTTATTTATGTTTGTAGTTATACTATTAGAGATTTGATTTTTGGACTAGTATTCCAGGAGAGCAAGGATTGCTGGGTAACTTTGGGACAATCCACTGGGTAACTTTGGGACAAAGTGATGACAAATTTACCTGTCCGATTTACCTGTCCGAACGTATCCTCCCCTATGAACCATCAAGATTGCTAAGATCTTCTGGAGGGGCCCTGCTCTCGATCCCATTGGTCTCACAGGCGTGGCTGGTGGGAACGAGAGACAGGGCCTTCTCAGTGGTGGCCCCTCGACTCTGGAACTCCCTTCCACTGGAGATCAGAACTGCCCCTTCTATCTTAACGTTCAGGAAACAGGTGAAAACTTGGCTTTGGGGATTGTCATTCGACGAATGAGCCATGATCCTGTGATATGTATAGATGACGACGAATAATGATTTTTGATGACGACTGACCACTGTAATTATATGATTGTATTTTGCTATTTTAATGTTTTAGTGTGATTTAGAATATGATGTTTTAATGACTGTCTGTAATATTGATGTTGGAAACCGGCCTGAGTCCCTCGAATGGAGGTGAGAAGACCAGTATACAAAACTGCTAAATATATAAATAAATAAATAAATAAATAAATAAATAAATAAACCTCTTCTGAACAAAACTTTCCAAGTAACAATAATGGAAAAGTGCAAAATATTCAAAAAGTAGTCAAAAGATTTCTCAATATTGCTTAAAACATAACAAAAGGACCTTGGAGTAACAAAAATCTTCAAAGTTGAAAAAAAATCACAAATGGTTATTTTGTGCATAAAACAATATTTTCTTTACAGGAAACAGCCTTTTTCACACAAAATAATATTTTTAGAGAAGTGTGCATCCTGTTCTAATTGGGAATTTATTCTAGCCACATTCACATATGATTGTTTTGTGCATAAAATAGCATCATTTCTACACAGGAAACAGCTGTTTCTTCATAGAAAATAATACTAAAGCAATCATGTAAGAATTTTACACAGAGAGTTTTGAACTGCAAATTGTCTTCAAGAACTGTTTTTGAACAATGGGGAGCTTTTGATGGTACAATAGATGGAGGAGTTGCAATCTTTTTAAATGACGGAAAACATCCTAAGGACCCCCAATTCACTCTTTCTTTCACTAGAAGGAGGATTGCCCTACAGAGTCCAATGGGTTAAAAGACTACAAAAATTGCCCAAGTAGATCACGTGTTGCCTTAGGCAGTTCAGGTGTATATCTAGATTTGCATAATAGATTGTTCTTCTCTTCTCATATTTCATCCTTCATGCAGTATTTATTATTTATTTATTTTATTTGCGATATTTATATACCGCCCTTTTCAACCCCGAAGGGGACTCAGGGTGGTTCACAGTGATTAGCTTCCAAGTACCAATTTGCTATCTGTTCTTGCCACTACTGAGGAGGGGATGCTTTCAAACAATATTTACTCGGGACCACTAATATCAGGGTTTCTATCTACCTCCTGACTCTTGCAACAAAGTCAAAAATCAAATATCGTAGATAAAAAAACAAACACAAAATAAAAATAAAAAATAAAATAAAAAGTATAGATAGACATTAAAAAAAGGGTTGACTTCCATCTCCTCATCAGGTGTTGTATCTCCAAAATTAAAAATGTTTCCATTGCTTCCACAATAAAAGGTTCCTTTTACTTCTTTCTTTCTTGTAATTGTCATAGAGCGTCCAATCCATCCTCTTTATCGGATTCCCGGTATTTTTTTTTTCAAAAAAAAGTTAGTTCATCCATCTCTCTTATTTCTGTAATTTTCCTTAACTATTATTCAATGGTAGAGATACTGTCCTGTTTCCAAAGTTTTGCCAAAGATATTCTCGCTGTAAGATAGGTAAATAATTTGTCTTCATTTTCATCTAATTGTAATTCTAAATCTGTGAAACCTAGTAGATAATATTCTGGTTTCTTCTTGAATACTCTCTTCAGGAATTTTTGTGTTTCTTCATGTACCATTGACCAGTATTTCGCTGTTTCTTTACATGTCCACCACATATGATAAAAGGTACCTGTCTGGTGACAACCCTTCCAACATTTATCAGAAGAATTTTTATTTATAAGAGCCAATTTCTTAGGAGTGGTGTACCATCTGTAGAACATTTTTATCCAGTTTTCCTTTAAATCTGTCGCATAAACATATTTTAACTTTTTGTTCCACATCTGCTCCCATTCTCTAAATTTAAATTGAATAGATCTTCTTATATTCTCTGCCCATTTTATCATACATGGTTTAACCTGTTCACATTCCATTAGCCAAGTTAAGAGTGTGTTATAAATGACTGAGATTATTTTTTTCTTCGTCTTCAAAATCTTGTCCCAAATTGTTTCTTCCCAGGCAAAACCCATCTTATTATCTTGTTTAACATATTCTTTCATTTGCAACATCTCTTTAAAATCCACTTCCTGGTACCCTGCTCATTTTCTGTTTTTAATCATGAACTGCATTCTGTCTTGTACTATAATTTCCTTATTCATATCCACTTTTCAAAATCTCATAGGTATTCCTAGAGAAGAAGGGGTGGATTGTTACCTGCTGTTCTATGAAAAAGGATGAATCTACACTGGTTGGTAAATCTGCAACTACATATACTCTGCTGAATCTGCTGTAGCATTGTATTGGCATCCACATGGTCCAGCTGGGCTGAGACTTCATAAACTCTATTGGATGAACATACGGGAAGGGTTGTTGTTGTTGGTGACCCATCTAGACAGTGGACTGGTCCAAATTGGACTGGATCCATCTGTAACAGTGTCCTGAAGTGGAGGGATATGACAGAGTTTCTGATAAACTCCAGAGCATTCCCTGACTTTGCCTGAAGCAGGACAAACCTGTTTTACCTCAGGATAACCCATGATACTCACTGAAAGTACTGAAACATTGTGATCATTGCAAAGTTGGAAGGAGGTTTCTGCAGGTTGCAATGCAAGTGTGGGGAAATGATATACTACACTCACTCAAGGGCATCTCATCTTCCAAGGTCTTATTTTTGAGCTACTATGTGAATCATGGCATAGCTGCTGTAATATTCAACTCCGAGGTGGTATTGAGCAACAAGCAATCTGATTCCCATACTTTAAATGAGACTTTGAAATGCCAACCAGTCTCTCCTTATTGTGTCCCTCCTCTTGGCATCCATTTTAAGCAGCAAGTCGAAGCCCGTATGGCTAGTCTGTGATGGAGACATCTCAATATGCTGTTTGCAGACAGCAGTGAAGTTTACCCTGTGCTAAGCATACTAAAAGCAATCTGTTATTCCTTTTCCTGCTCCCACCCCATCTTTACTATATAACACTATATAACAAAATTTGAAAAAAAATCTCTTCCTGGTTTAAAAGTGTTATTTATGTTTAATTGTGTGGTACTTACTTTGAAAGTAGTTGTTATATTCTAGAAACTTCATTTTTGAGGCTGCCACAAACTATGTTGAACTGGCTGAGACTCAATGAGATATTAATTGAAAAACTATAGCAAAATATGTTGTGGAATGTCCTACAAAAACAAAGTTTTGCAGTTTAATAAACTTTTTCCACATTCTTATGATAGAACCAATTAGGAAATGACATTTATAACCCAGGAACAAAAATTGTGTTGCATCGTGTAATATACCAGGACATGGTTAATTGGCAGCTCTATTCCTTTGCAAAACCCTGCAAATAATACAATTTCTCCTAGCATTCACATCCGTTATACTGTGGGTTAGTTTAGATTTCAAAGATGCCACCTTGCCTCATTCTGTGTTGATGGAAGAGAACAGCATTAACCTTTTCACTTGCACTAACAAAGACAAGTTGAGACAAGATGTGCAGTGACTACCGGAGATCTGGGCTTTGTTGTTGCCCAAGGCTTCAACAATTATCAGGCACTTCCAAGCTAATAATTGTAAGCATCTTTACCCGCATTTTAGTTGATCAATCCCCTCCCCCTGCCCCTCAGTAATTTTGTAAAATGACAACTTTATTGTTGGCAAAAGATAAACAGCAGCCTTAAGGACCATAGAGAATTTATTACCAGTACCACCTGCACCAGTCTCTTCTCTGTAAATGTTGGGGCACCAGATCTCAGGAACTGCTCCCAAATTTCAGGGTCTTGATTCCCTTTTCCAGTGTCCAGGTTAGAATGCTGCCTTGTAAAATACACATGTCTGTGTGTTTATTGGATGTATAATTTCGTCATTTGTTATACTTAATGTTTCTTACTTAAATGATGTAGGAAAGCAAAGTGGCATTGAAGCTGTATCCCTATTGTACAATACCATGCACATCCAAATGACTATCTGCCTCCTCTCCATGATTACCCTCTCACAATCACCAGGAAAACAAAAGGCACATGTGGCAACTTGTGGCAGGCTATGAGCCCTCCCTCCTTCCCCTATCACATTGGGGAAGGGTAGCAGAAGCAGGGCAAGGTGCACTGGTGCCCCATCGCTTCCCCCATCAGATAGGGGAAAGTGTAAAAACCATGTGCTACCTCTGTTGAAGCTAACCAAAAGATGGGAGACTCACTGTGGTGGCAAGGAAGCTTCTTTCAACACTTCCTCGCCACTTCTTTCACTGATGGGGCAGGGCCATGCCCTGCATCATCTGATGGGGTAGGTCCAGATCTGTGTCTGAAGAGGAGCCCCAGTGTGGTAAGGGGCAAAAAAACCCCCCATGTAATGAGGTGGTAGCTTGCAATTCCTATCTTGGTGTGATAGGAACATTCCACTTCTGTGCCTGTAAAGTGACATCAAGGGGTGGGATTCGCCTGCTGTCCCCTTCTCCCTCATATATCTGAGTGTCACCTTAAAAGAAGCTCTCATGTGGTTTTATTCCGTCTTCACTTTGATATTGTGTATGCTACCTCTAATCCCCATTTTTAATGCCATTGGTTGCAATTGCTCAAATAGGAATTAAAAACAAAGGCTATGGAACTGTTTAGTGTATTTTTAGCTCTTCTCTTAATGGAATTTAGCAGCTGGAGATAAAGAGCAATATCAGAGTTGAAAGTCCAGCTAGATTTGAGTTTAGGAACTGCTTCCTTGTTCGGTTTTTAGCACTTTGCCAACAAAGGGTGAGATTTTACTTGAATGATTTCTATGTGGGGAAAGCAGAGGAACACTTTCATTCAGTTTACCCATTTTCTTTTTTAAGAAATAAACACTTTGCCAAATCACAAATTTCATCAAAAATGTGTGGAAAAAAAATTGAAACTGGTTGATTTATTCATTCAGACATATGAAATGTTCAACTTGCTGATCTCTTTCATACTGTGCAACCTCCTGCCATGCAGGAAAAGCACAATCAAAGTACCCCTGACAGATGGCCATCCAGTCTCTGTTTAAAAGCTTCCAAAGAATGAGCTTCCACCACACTCTGAGGTAATGATTTCACTGTTGAACAGCTCTTACAATCAGGAAGTTCTTCCTAATGTTTAAGTGGAACCTTTTTTCCTTTAATTTCAACCCATTGCTCCAAGTCCTAGGACCTCATCAGGTGACAAAAAGAGAAGCAGCGAGGTGAATCTGTGGTGCTGTGCGCAGCTCCCTCTTGGCGACGCTTTCCAAATCAAACATGGGAAGTAGGGTTGGGTAACCACAGAAAAATTTGTTCCTAAACTCGATTCATTTTTAAGGGGTCCATCACGTTTCGTTTCTTTAAAGAATTCCGAAATTTTCCTTTTAAAAATTTCGAAATATACGAAATTTCATAAATTTCAAATTTATTCGTTAATGGCAGATGCGATTGCGCAATATGCTAAAAAACCCCTCCAAATATGCTAAAAATATGCTGAAAAAACCTCCAAATGGGACAGGGGGAACTTCTAAAGCTTCCCTCTCCCTCTGTTGTTGACTGTTGGTGTGATAAAACAAACAACAACTATAAAACTTGCACCAGGCATGCGAAAATAATTTCGAAACAATTTTGAAACAATTTCAAAACAATTATGAAACAATTACGAAATAAGTTGAAAAAATTGTTTCGAATCTATTTAACTCCTCACACTATTCCAAAATGGCTCAATATCGGATCGTAAGCTAATTTAAATACGAATTAATAACGAATTACAAAATTAACGAATGAAACCGCCCAGCCCTAATGGGAAGCATCATCATTCTGCAGAAGACACAAATAGCTCTTACTGTGAAGACATTCTTCTTAATTTTTCAGTGGAATCTCCTTGCTTTGAATGAATTTGTTCCTGACCTAGTTTAATTAGAAAATATGTTTTGTTTACCTGCACCCTGAGTGTTAAAGATGAAGAGCCTTTACCTTAAAACTAACAGGGTTGAATGGTGCTTTCTGTATATTTAACTAAACCTATGTAGAAATGTTGGGTTTGGCTAAACATCTTGCTTCCTGAAATAATCTACAAGGGACTTAGGTATGGCAAAGCTAGCTGGCCAGAGGGAAGCATCACATTTCCAATTATGATCTGATTCTTCATTGTCTAAAACAAGGATGGCCTCCCAGATTTTGGTGGATTGTAACACTCTGCAGCCCTAGCCACCAATGGTTGAAATTGAAGTCAGAACTATCTTATGCACTTCCTAGTTCCCATCCCAGTTGTAGCAACTCAAAAGACTGTGCTGTTTTCAAACTCTTTTTGCTTACTTTGCCCTCTGGATCTCTTGTCTAAACATGCCACAACTTTAAAAAAAAATGAGGTCAAATTAGTTGAATGAGAAGCCAAGTCATACCTGGCAAACATAGAGGTGTCCTTTAAGCACTGTCTCACTGCATTCCTTTGGAGAGGATGTTCTATGGAATATTCCAAATGGTTTGACAGAAGCTAGATTGCTTAAGTTCTTTCCCCTACCATGCTGCTGGCAAAGAAGAAGCATTGGGGAGCTCTCCTCAATGAAAAATATAAACAAAACCCTCCAGCTAGTCATAGGTTTATAAGAACAATTTTATTTTGGGGAAGGGAAATTCTGGATATAAAAAGCTATGAACAAATTAAATGCATGCTTGCCCTCTATTTGGTTTGTTAGTATTATTATTTTTGGTCTTCTTCCTTGGTTTTAGTGGCATGTTGCCCCCGGGCATAAGAAAAAGGAGGGAGGTACTCAATTGCTTGCTCTATTGATCTTGACAAGGACACCTGCTCTGAGCCCTTTGCTCCCCGAGGCAGTTACTAACTACCGATTTAACAGGCCCAAGTTAGGATGAGGAGAGATTCTTCAAGATTGAGCTCAACATTGCAAGCTTCTTCCTGTCTCTTTTGCCGCATCAAGTTGCATTGTGGCCAGGAGGCATACTCCTAGAAACTCCACAGACTCCATCTAACTCTTCCACATGCTTGGTGAGATGTCTGGAGATGCAAGGAAGGAAAAGGAGGAGGTGTGGCAAACCACGTGGCAAATAGATGAAAGAACTAGAGCTCGATAGAACCTGGCAAACTGCAAAAACATGAGTTTTTCTGAATGCCAGGTTAAGTTGGGATTAATGAAAGGTGCACTTGGACATACATAACTGTACAACATCAGTCCCAGAGTTTAGGAAAGATATTTTTGGACTGTAGCTTCCAGAGTTTCTGACTTGGGCATCATGGGAATTGGAGTTCAAAAGTAACTTCCCCAAGTTTTTGCTGACACAATATCCATGATATCAATGGATTCTGTATCTATGGATCCATGGCTTGAATATACATACACACATATACACATACACACACACACATTTTTTTTGTGTGTACACACACTAAAGCACAAAGCTTGGTTTTACATTTTATATAAGTTATTTTACTGCACTATGGTATACAAAAGGATTTGAGCATCCATAGATTTTCGTATGCATAAGGAGTCCTGGAACCAAATTTACTGTTTTGATTCTGGTGTAAATGAAGAACACCATTCAGAAACAGGGGAATTTCAGATAGCTAACAATCACCAGTTAACACCTTCCAAACAAAGAATGCCTCTAGCCACAACAGCCAGGCTACCCCTCTGCATATACCCTCACTGATTGACTTTGCAGCTACAAGGCTACTCAGTGGTAATCAAGCTTGCCCATTGCAACACTCACACTTGCTTCAAACAAACACCCTGAGCATCACACACACACTTTACTAACATTTTATCTTGCACATGCAGCCCTCTCGTTGTGATTGTGATTGTGGATATTGTATTTTTATATGGCTTATTGTATTCATATGTTTTATGTATTTCACTGTGTTGTCATTTGTGTCTTCGGTTTTTATTTTATTGTAATTTGTTGTTTGGGCTCGGCCTCATGTAAGCTACACCAAGTCTCTGTTGGTGGAGATGGTGATGGGGTATAAATAAAGTTTATTATTATTATTAATAATAATAATTACATCCCTCACTTCCAACAAACTTTTGAAGATGCTGGCCACAGATGCAGGTGAAACATCAGGAGAGAATTCTACTGAAACATGGCCATATAGCCTGGAAAACTCACAGCAACCCAGTTATTCTGGCCACGAAAGCCTTCAACAACACAATAAACATTCCTATTCAGATATTCTTCTTCACACCATGTACAATTGCTGAAATTAATTACAATTGAGATAACATCTGTCGAAGGGCCCTCACTTTGGAATATGACCATTAGATGTAAAGGTAAAGGCAGGTTTAATTCTCCCTTCTAAGCCTCACTACAAAATGTGTCAGAAGAAAAATGGATTAGGGCCCCAAACTCTGTGAACTCTGAATTAAAATTTTAAAAAGTTACTTTTATCTGAGAGGACATCTAAGAATGTCTATGTCTTCCAGCATGACTTTATGGTCAACTTCCACTGGAAGATAACCACAAAATCAAACTTGATTCTGTGGCCAGCTTCCTGTAGAATAATCAAATAAGATGGGTGGAGCACCATCTTGTCCTTTATATTAGGATGATCCTGTCAGTATCCATAACACAGGTTTGCAATGAAAAACTTTTTTCAACATTGTAGCTGTTTTAATGTATATTTAAGGGCTGAAAGAACACAATAAAATACATCTAGCCATTCACTGCCAATCAAGGTGGCCAATTGCAACACTTCACACTTGCCTCAAGCAGACAAGAGTTCTTTCTCCCACCCTGGATATTCCACAGATATATAAACCTCACTTGTCTAATTTCAAACAGCCCTCACAACCATTGAGGATGCCTGCCAGAAATGTGGGCAAAATGCCAGGAGAGAATGCTTCTGAAACATGGCCATACAGCTACCCAGTGATTCCAGCCATGAAAGCCTTTTACAACACACTCCTTATTAGTTTTTCACTTTCCCCAATTACAACTTATACTGCATATACCTCTGCTACACATCTTTTATCTACTTTTACACATTTTATTTTATCATAATCCTCCTCATCATTGTGTTATTTTTTCATTGCCCCCCCCCCCCACTTTACCCTTATTTTGTGCTACCGCTAACTCCCTAAATAGATCCCAAGTCCTGCTCAGGGTTGCTATGCTAGCTAGTTATAAATCCACTTGACTGGATGCCTTATTTATAACTGCATATAATTTTTGTGCTAGTTACAATCTGACAACTTACTTGTAATAGTTTCCCCTTTTGCAGAATTATTGTGTTTGTGTGTGCATGTGTGTGTGTATTGTGGCATAATTGATAAATGTTTGTAATGGCCTCTTCGGCAGAAAAAGAGTGTGTGTAACAAATCTAGATCAAGGTGTTGATATATCTGGGATGTTATCTGCTGTATAACTCTTTGCATTACAGCTGCGATCGGCCTTCATCATACTCTTGACAATCTATCAAAATGCTTACCTGTTGGGAAATGCAACATGATTTCTTAAGGGTGTAATCAGATACTGAATTATGGGCTCACCTCTTCATGTATCAGCCCAGGAAACACTGCAAGCAACTCTTTGGGGCCTCCTTTTTATTCAGAGTTGCATTGCCAAACAGGTGTACATTCAAAGCTAGTGGGAAAAAAATGTATGCCATATATATCCTGCTATGCCAGCCTTGCTATTGTTGTATTACTCTACTTCCATTCTAAAGCAATTCAAGTGGGGCAGTAGAAAGAAGAAGGCTAAGCTAAGATCTGAGTCCTTTTCAAGTGAATTTGTCTGAATTTATATGAAAACTTTACAAACTAGTACAAATAGAATTTTTTAAAAACAAAACTGACCAAGAGGAAAACTGACAGCATCTGCCATCTCTACAAAGAGGTCATGATTGAAAAGATATCTCAGATCTCACTCCTTGGAGTGTCCTTGGAGTCATAAGAGAAAATGGGTTGTTGTAGGTTGGGGGCTATATGGCCATGAAATATTCTCTCCTGACATTTTGCCTGCATCTACTGCAGGCATCCTCAGAGGTTGTGAGATCTGTTGGAAACTAGGAAAATTGGATGTATATATCTGTGGATTTATATATAAATCCAATTATCCTAGTTTCCAACAAACCTGAGGATGCCTGCCATAGATGCAGACAAAACGTCAGGAGAGAATGCTTTTAGAACATGGGCATATAGCCCCCAAAACCTACAACAACCCAGGCCATGAAAGCCTTCGACATAATAGAAAGGTTTGAGACTGATCTTAAACCCAGAACCAGGGTGTAGGAAGCTATGATGACATAAGACACCAGGTCCAAATATCGCTGGGGAGATTGAGTAACTCCAGCAGATGGGAGCAGCATCATTAGAACAGTTCTTCCACCCACTACAAGACATCAAGTAAGAACAAGGTGGGGGTGGGGGGTGGGGGTGGGACTCAGTACTATTCATCGTTTCAAATATCGGGGAGGGGGGGGGCTGTTGGAACATATTCCCAATGGATAATGGGGTCTTAGGATGTCATCCCACAAGGGGGTGGAATTGTCATCTTTATGGAGTGTCCCATTCTAGTCTGTCTTTAAAAGAGAGAACTTACTCATGCACAATAGATAGGATTATCTCCTCCTATTTCTAGCTCAACCATCTGCTTCATTTCCTATCATGCAGGTGGATGTTTTCGTCTTCCATTTCAAGAATACCAGCACACTTTTAAAAATTGTTCTTTCCATGAGATCTTTAAATCTCTACTCTCAATGAGACCTGCTTAGTTTTTAGAATTCTTCTTTCTATGAGATCTGTTCCATTCTCTCCTACTCTCATGGAGACCAGCACACTTTTAAAATATTTCTTTTCCATGAAGGTCCACTTGTTTCCATTTAATAGAGGAAAATGTTAGAGTTGTATATCATCTGGTTGCCTCTATCCTCTGCCATTTGGAATGAGTCTGCTTGTGGACAGAAAAAGCAGGGTATAAATAAACATAATGATGATGATCATGATGATGATGATAAAATCTGCCCCATCTTCTTTAAACCCCAACTCTCAAGAAGATTAGCACAATTTTTAGAACACTTCTTTCGACGGGCCCATATTTATACCACTAATGGTGACAGATGGACCATTAGCAGACTGCCCACATGAATGCCCACACTGAAACATCACAAAGTAAATGGAGAAATCCACCACTGCCCACCCCAAGGAAAATAGCAATTTTAAGTGTTTCAGAGAGAGAAGTGAAGTTGATACCCGCCTTGTCTTCCTAATCCTTCCATTTTTACACACTCTGGAAACAGAATCCCATGGGCAACCACCAGAAGCAATCTTGTGTCAATTGATATGCTCCACATGATTCTGTCTTTGAATTGTGTAGAAATGGAGGAAAAACCTCCATTTGATGAGGCCCTTAGTTTAGTGTGAAAAGCATGGTGATAAGCACATGACAACTGGAAGCTATTATTTTGAATTCCGATAGTGAGGTTCCTCAGATTTCATCTGAATGCTAGCCCCATTCAACAGGTTTACCTCTGGGGAAAATAAAAACAAATTAACTCCCTTCTTTTTGATTTCTTTAAGGTATGTGAAAGAGGTTGGTGAACCACCTTCTACTTGAGGTTTTAAAAAGAGGTTGCTACTTAATTACGCAGGGCTGCTCGAACAATGTATTCCAGCACTGTGAATGAGCTGGACTATATGTCTCAAGGGGGCCTGCTGAATTTGACAGATCCCCACAACTGACTCATCCACATCTTTTTCAGGGCCTCATCATCCTACTTCACTTTGCCTCCAGGAGACAAGAGAGGGGCAGTGAGACAATGGGGAAAGTGTCACCCTCCTCGCAAGGCCCTGTGTTTCCTTCATTGGAGCCAGGACAACATGGGAAGCCTCCCGTGTTGGGGGGGGGGGTGTTCAATGACTCTTTCACCATGATTGGGGGCAGGGTGTCCTCCAGAGATCACACAACATTGTATGATGTCCAGCATGGGATTCTGCTCATTTGACAGGGTGAAAGTACCTTAGGACACTAAATTACCCTCATCTGATGAGGTCATCAGACTGGTTGTGTGTGTCTGTGGTTTCAAGTCTCCAGTTGACTTAAGAATTTCATAATTTTCTTATGCAAGGAATAATTATAAGTGGTTTTTAAAGAAAAAAATGGAAGTATGCCTATTTACTTCTTGTCCCCCCACCCCAAAGTGCAATAGCCTTAACTGTGCAGAAATATCCCATGGCATTTCTGAAATCTGGGCTTCTAGGCTCAGATCTGAGTCCAGAAGTACATACAAAATGTGAACCTGAGATTTCAGAGGAAGTGTAACCACCACACCCTAATCTGCTTTACAGTTCACCAGGAGTTGTTGTTTCTCTTTAAGTATCCATTTGGCTGCCCTCATGAAGTCTGTTACCAGCAGCTGAGATTGGTTCAATTCAGAGACAGATTCCTTAAAATCAGATGGGAAGGAGAGATAGTTGAATGTCATCAGTACATTGGTAATCTCTCCCAGTGGTGGGATATAGATGTTTAAAAGCACAATGAACAAAACCGAGCCATAATAGACCTCACAGACCAATGGTCTGAGTGTAAAAAGGGACCTCCAGTACTGCCTTCTAAGCTCAGCTTTCCAGGAAGAGCTGGAATCACCATGGCAGATGGCATCCAATGTATACATTTTTATAAGTAATGTATAAAACCTTATAACTTATGACCAGTACAAATCATTGTGGGCAAGAGGTATGAAAAAGAAATGTTAGGCCTGTAGCAGATTGTGGGAGCCATCCTTTAGTGAAAAGTTAGATTTCCACCAAAGCATACTTCTTCTTTTCCTCTAAATACCCTTGTAGAACTGTTACATGACAGTATTTAGAAATACAAGGAGCCATTGAGGGTGATCAGTGATGCATCACAAGAAGGTCCATTTGTTTCCATTTAATAGAGAAAAGGTTAGAGTTGTACATCATCTGGCTGCCTCCATCCTCTGCATTTTAGAACCTGTCTGTTTAATCCAAGTCATGAAGAAGGGGATTTGTATATACCAAAACTTGCTTAATTCTCTCTTGAAAAGAAAGAAAGAAAAGAGAAAGCAATGTTAATTTCCAATATACAAAGAAGACTGAATAGGAACCTCATTGCAAAGGGCATACAATTTAAGAGGTTTAATGGGATACCATTTTATTTATCTATGGGTGCATCCAGACTAATTAAAAAGATAAAAAGGTCCCTGGTTTTATTCCTGTTCCTTCTGGTATTATTTTGGAGAACCATATATGTTTTTATTTATCTCAGAATATTTTCTGTCTGTTTCTGTTATGAGAGAGACTTTTTATGCCAGCTCCCTAGGTCACTGTGTTGTAAACCAGTATAAAATTGGACCCTATGTCACCTAGTTGGAGGAAAACCACAACCCACGAAAGGAAGGTCAATTAAAAGTTAATCATAACTAAACATTTTCAGTGATTCTAAGCACATTTAGATGGGACTAACATGCACTGTTTCCAATGTACAGTAGTGATCTGGGCATTGGAGTATGACTCTGGAGACTAGAGTTTGAATCTAAACTCAACCATAGAAACCCACCGGGTGACTTTGAACTCTCTCAGTTTGAGAGGAAGGCAGAATTTTGTCAAGAAAACCCAATGATCAATTTTCCTCAAGTCAGAAAGAACTTTAAGGCACAGAACAATACTTTAAGGCTTACAACAACAGTCACTGCATGCATCCTAGGAAGTAAAATGAGCCAGCATGTTGTGGTGGTTGTGTATAGGACTAGGACAAAAGTATCATTTGCCATTCCGACATTACTCAACACCATGCCTTCATCCAACTGTGCAAGAACCTCTTCTCTACCATGGTTTTTTTTTTTTTTTTTTTTTTGCACACAAGAGCCCATACACCAATTTCTGGGCTCTGGCACTGCAACATGTCACATAGGTACTTCTCCCTGTTCTCCAGCTGATTGATCTAAGGAGGCATTGACCAACACCCACTCTGCCAGCTCCCCTCTGGTCTGTTTTATCAGCCAGGGAGGGCAAGGATCTAGAATACATGTGGTAGATCTCACCTCTCCAAGGATCCTGTCCACATCCTCAGGCAGCACAATTTGAAAGGTATTCATCAACACTGGACAAGCAGGAGCCAAAGTTACAGCCATTGGAGTTGTATCAATAACAGCATACAAGTCAAAACTGATCTGAGCAACTTCTGTGCAAAATGTTGTGCAAATTCTTCACAGTGGGCTTCCAAATGGTTGGACACCAAGCATTTGTCTAAGGAAACTTAGCATTTCCCCAAGGATTCTATTTCTCCTCTTCGGTCTTTCCATTTTAATTCTGAAGAGGAGGTGAGGCACAGAAACTCTGTGACCATGACATCTAAAACAAAGGTTTCCAATACTGTCAATCAGAATATTACAGATGGAGCAAGTTATAATTTGTGGACTTGCAGCATCCAAATGTCTATAGAGATGGAATTTTCATCTACTGAAGTACTGTGAATTTTTGGACTTCTGGAATTTTGAAGATTTTCCCTTAAAAATGGGTGGGGACAAAGATGTCTGTGTGATGGTTCCAAACATGGGCAACAATCGGAGAAAGGCTGGGGAACATGCATGTGTGGTGGGAAATACTTACATGAAACTCGACAATTTGGGATCTAATGTTATTATTTGCTTTGCTAGGTAGATAATCCCCCATGCTTCCCACAGCACATGTGATGAGGTCCTAAGGTATGAATCCCTGCTTAGGAATTCCCAAACCAAACACTTTTGGGCCCCACAGGATGTAGCCAAAGTTGTTACACTGAAATCTTAGTGTTGTAATTGTGTGGTATGAAATACCTCTGCTTTATGCTGCTGTGCAATGCTTTTCTCAAAGTTAACCAACAGAAAGAAAATTGCCCGTGCAACATTTTTGGTCCCAAAAACTGTATGCATTGCCATATGAAGGACCAAATGTTTATCCAGACAGATAGACAGACACACATACCAAAGCTTGGGATAGTGATTTATTAGAGATTACAACTCTCATAATTCCTGAGCAGCACCTCTGTAATCTGAAAAAGGAACTTTTCAAAATCTGACACACAGACATATCTATTTATAAACTACCACTTTTCATCTATGTACTGTCTTTCTCCATCCTTTTCTAACACACTAGCTGTAGAACCCTGTCTGCACATTAGCTAAAGGCTCTGCTAAAGGATATGATGGTATCTATGCTCAGTATCCACATTCACATGATGAAAGTGAATGCAGAAAGAGCTGTAATGGGAAAAAAGCAAAGGATTTTTTTATCACAGTACTTGGATGGGAGACTGCCAAAGAATAACAGGTGCTGTGGGCTACATTTCAGAAGAAGGAATTGGCAAAACCACCTAGGAAAATCCTATGAAATTCATGGGGTTACCATAAGTCAACAGGCAACTTGAATGCGCGCGCACACACAGAAACCTGGCAATAGTAAAACTGATGTTGTGGCAGAAGAAACAGTGATATGAAATTAACAGTTAGGAAAAGTATTATTTCAACCCCCCCCCATCTTTCTCACACAATGAATGAAATCAGAAGCATAATCAGCAATTTTATTGGGGTGGGGGTCATCATGCAAGTAATTAGAAAGGAAGAGAAAAGTGTCAGCCATGTTTCCAAACAGTATGATCTGGATGTGCGAAAGGAGAAGAAAACTGGCAACAACCACAGCACAGATAACCCAAGCTGCCATTTCCCCCTCTATGTAGGAGGAAGAGCAAGACAAGGGGGAGGAGGAGTCGACAGTGGTGGCAGGCTATTTTAAGGGAGTTATACATTATACTCTATTCAAGGAATAGTTTTTGATTTGGGGTAGATAGGTTGGTAAGAAAATTGGTGTAATCACCACCACCAATATTTTTTTTTAATTCAGAAGCAACTTACAATTCTATGTGATTGTTCCTGGGAGCTCTCAAAATCAGCAAGCATCCTGACATGCAGGGACAAAATACCCATATAGCAATTGAATAGATTCCCAGAATCTTAGCATTAGATGGATATGTAAGAAACACAGCTAAATTGCATTCAACTTGTTAGTAAAGATCTCCAAAAATGGAGAGTCCATCACCCATGGAGGCAAGCTATTCTACTGTCGAGTAAACATCAAAAGTTGCTGTTCTTACTGGAGGAAGGGAGAGATAACTTGAGAGGAGATTGCTGCAGTTTGTAATTCACTGCTGTGAAGGTTGCAGGTCTGATAAGTTGGGTAGTGCTGGTGAGAACATCTCAAGCAATGTGGCAGGAAGCCTTGGCAGCATGCAGTACACCATGTTGAAACCTTTTGGTGCTTCATGCAACCCACAACCTAAGGGCTGGCTATTTCTGAAACAAAGTATATAGTTGTCTTTCATTTCCCTCACCCTTTATGTTTCAAGGATAGTTTCTTTTGGCATGCAACCTTAAAATTTCCCCCACCCAAACCTTCATAGACCTATTTTCATAGAAGTGAGGAATAACATCATGGCTTGAGACATGTAGATCCTTTCACTGGCAAGAGTTGGCCAGAGTGAACCTTAAATCTCTGATTCTGTGTGTCGGAAACATAACTCTTTTGTTAAATCATTCTGTTGTTTGAGGTACACATCTGGTATTACAAATTACAGACAACACAAAAATGTAGATCTGGTGAAAAATCTAAAATAGGTAAGTGAATCATCCTCAACATCACCATCGTCAACAATTTATCTCTCTAAAGTAACGTAATATTCTATGTACTTGGTTTCAGGGCTTCAGAAATCAGCAGGCATCCTGAGAAGGCACCTTTCCAAAGGCTGACTGCTACTCTCTCCAGTAATATGATTTGGGTGTTTTCATCATTGCTTATTTTATTTCACAACAAACGTGCATTTATCACATGATTGCTTTCCCAATTATAATACAAAATAAAAGGCCCCATCAAATAGTTTAATGGGAGTCAAGGAAAATAGAAGCTTTGTTCATCAAATGATGCAGAAAATAAAATGGCAATGGAAAAAAATCTAGACTGTTGGTGGGGGCACAGGAGCTATTTGTGCAGGATTGTCTAGCTTGGAAAAATGCAGTCCTCCCTACACACTCACATATACACCTCACATTGCTGTTCAATGCCTTTACATAGGTGTGATTGTAGCATTATAACAAAGTTCTTTTCATGTTCATTGACTCACATGGTGGAGGTGGAGCTGCAGTCTGCCTAAATATTATTTATTGTAAGTACCTATTTATTTAGGAGCCCTTTGTGGCACAGTGGGTTAAAGCGCTGAGCTGCTGAGCTTGTTGACCGAAAGGTCACAGGTTCGATTCCAGGGAGTGACGTGAGCTACCACTGTCAGCCCTAGCTTCTGCCAACCTAGCAGTTCAAAAACATGCAAATGTGAGTAGATCAATAGGTACCGCTCCGGTAGGAAGGTAACGGCGCTCCATGCAGTCATGCTGGCCACATGACCTTGGAGGTGTCTACGGACAACGCCAGCTCTTCGGCTTAGAAATGGAAATGAGCACCACACCCCAGAGTCAGACATGACTGGACTTAATGTCAGGGGACAACCTTTACCTTTACCTACCTATTTATTTAAAACATTAATACATTATTGTTCAGCAAAAAGGATTCCCAGAATGACCTGAAAAGACATGCCACATTGCAACTACTTTCCATAAGCTTAGCTTATTGTGTTAAGGACTTCATCAGACAGAACTGAGAAAAATGGGGGAAAGCGGGGAAAATTGTCTTCTTTGTGTGGCATTCCATCTTTAAAGAAGACAGAGAATTTACTTACCCGCATTACACAGATCACCCTTTTCCAACTCAGCCATCTACTTAGAGGAGACAGAAGGCATCGTTCTCAAGACACATCACTTCATTCCATGGGCTCCTTTCCTTTCCAATCACCTTACTCTCAAGGAGACAAGAGACATCATTCTCAATACCGACACTATTTCTTTCCATTGGCTCATTTCCTTTTCCTTCCAATCTACTTACTTTCAAGGAAAAATAGTCCTCAAGATAGACACCATTTCTTTCCATGGACTCCTTTATTTTCCCTCTCAATTGCCTTACTCTCAAGGAAGCAAGAGGCAATATTTTAAAGACATACACTACTTCTTACCATTGACCCCTTTCCTTCCCCTCCTAATCTCCTTATTTTCAATCATGGAAGTCCAAAAATCTTCTAAGAACTCCAATTTGGGAAAATTTGATAGATCCCATCCGATGTGTTTCCTCCACTTTCTCCTGTTTCCACATGCATTGGGAGCCCAGAAGACACTTTCTAACCGGCCCCAGTTCCTCATTTCCCTACACAAATAAAGCAGCATGGATAAGAGATAGAAGTCCCTTGTGCTGTATGATGGGATCTGTGTTGATCTATGAACTTTTTTAGAAGTGTGTGGAACAGATCTTGTGTGTGATGGCATTGTCAGTGTATGGCATGACACAAAAAGAACAACGAAGGGGAGCAGGAAAGGAAAGGGGAAAAATAAAATTCAGAGCACAGGTCTTAGGAGATTTCTGGAAAGGCTGCTACCAATTGTAGGGGATCCAAAGGGAGCTGGTGTTTCAACAGCAGAGGTGCATTAGCTTTTCTTCTATCGGTCTTTCTGAGCTGATGAAAGGGCTGCTGCTAGGTATTTGTTAAATGCTACAAAATCTTCTAATTTAGGCTGAAATCTGGAGAATTTAAGAGAGGACATATGACATTGCTTTACAGTAATTCTCTCCCTCCTGTTCAAACATCTATCAGTGAACAAAATTAATCAGCTTTACAATGTCAGCTTCAAACAATGCTTTGGCAGATGACAGACACATTAGGAACACTTGAGGAACAGATTCTGGTCTCCACTGAACCCCTTTTATAGTGAAATATATGTTGGGACATAATGAATTTCAGAGATTGGACTGTATGTCCAAATAAAAATAGCTAGTCTCAATTAGGATTCCCAGATATCAAGACCTTCCCCTCTTTTCCAACCTTCACAGTGACAGGAGGAAACTTCAGGATGAGAGCATGGATTTAAAAATCACTGTTTTCAAACATGTTAAAAACAGATCTGGGAAACAAAAAACTCTCCCCCCCCCTCCCCAATTCAGTGGCAAACTTGGAATATTTAATCTCCAACCAATTAAATAATCTGATGATGTTATATTGAGAACAGGTAGTGAATGAAGCATCCTTAACAGTGCATGCTTAAATCAATCCACAGAGAGTATCCTAGCTCAAAGGGCTTTGGATGCTCCTGACCGAGCAACTCTAGTTCCATCTAGGATAGAACCAATGAACCAATGGGATTTCCCCAAGTTTTGTCTTCCCCTGCTTGGCCAGAAATTCAAAGCAACTATGTTGTTATCCTTGCCTAAAAACAGAGTTTGTGGTTCTCTACTACTAAAGTTCTGACAGTAGAGGTATGAGAACACTTTGAGAAAAACTTGGTGGGTGCTTGATGTGTTGCTAGCCCCCTTTTCTTAAAGGTAAAGGAAACAGTGGCAGCAAGAGCAAAAATAAATATATAAAGAAACAAATGCATATGCACATACATAAAATATGTTTTTAAACTGTTTTGGATTTTCAGAAAAGAGGGACTCATTCTGTTCTTACTTACTTACTTAGGCGATCCCTCGTTGGATGAGTAGGATAGTCTTCCATTATCAGTATTCTTGTGGATCCGTAGGTGGCTGTGGAGCCCTTTTCTTGACCTAAGTTTTCTCCCACAGTGAGGGCATTGGTTTCCAGGTGGAAGGCGGTCTCAGTTGGGGTTGGCTTGATGTGCCTTACTCCTGGCACGTTTCTCTCTTTCACCCTCCATTCATACCTCTTCAAATTCTACAGCACTGCTGGTCACAGCTGACCTCCAGCTGGAGCGCTCAAGGGCCAGGGCTTCCCAGTTCTCAGTGTCTATGCCAGAGATTTTAAGGTTGGCTTTGAGCCCATCTTTAAATCTCTTTTCCTGCCCACCAACATTCCATTTTCCATTCTTGAGTTTGGAGTAGAGCAACTGCTTTGGGAGATGGTGGTCGGGCATCCAGACAACATTGCCGGTCCAGCGGAGTTAATGGCAGAGGACCATTGCTTCAATGCTGGTGGTCTTCGCTTCTTCCAGCATGCTGACATTTGTCCGCTTGTCTGCCCGAGATTCGCAGGATTATCCGGAAAATCGCTCCTCCCCCCTCTCCTGGCGCATCATTTCTATGTGCCAGGAGAAATGGCCAAAGCCTGTTATGGAGGCCAGGTAAGTTTTCATTACTCTTCTAAGGGGTCTGGGGGCTTGGAGGAAGGGTATTCCCACAGTTTATTTAGCCCGGTAAATGCTGTCTGGTCTGCAGTGGGAATACTGTCTGGGCTGCAATATTCTGCAGTCCAGAACCAGAAATATTCCAAGAAGGTGCAGAATAAACCCACTACTTAATTAATTCACTACAAAGAGGGTTTTCCTGGTTTGTAGCGAATAAGGGTACTATCTGGATGGGCTCTTTGAAGGACACAGGAAAGAGTTAACTATGAGCTCTGGGATAGTGATGATAGTGAAGGAGGATTCATGACCAAAGCTTTGGACTGCATGAGATCCAACATATCTGAAGCCTAGTTATGCCAATTGCAGTGGTAGCAGATGAGAGAAATGGTAGTAATCAGTTACGTAGGGATGCCAGAGGTCTCTTGCACCTTTAATAGTCAGGCAGATGAGGAAGTTCAACAGGTGTTGATAACAAACTGCTCATGAAATCTCCTTTTCCACACAACAATTAAGGATATAGAAGTCAACCCCGCCCCCTCCCCCCCCCAGCAGCAGAGTGGAGAAATTATGCAAACTGCATATCACATATTGTAGTTTGTTTAGGATCCTGGCTTCCAAATTCTTCAGCTAGTGCCCATAGTGGGTGAATGATTTTGGGAGTCTTAGTATCCCAAAAATGAAATTTCCATGTTCTGTTCACGGCTGATAGAATATTGAGCCTGGGACTTTGTGCCAATAATGCTCTTGGTCACTTGTAAATAAGCAGATGTGTATCTATCATTATCTTCAGATTAATGAAGAAGATTTCTGTATTAGTACAAAGAGGGTTTTTGTAAAAGTTGTGTCTCCTGTTATTCTCATTCTTTCTCCCCCTCTATCTTCTTCTCGCACACCGTCCATATACTATCTTCCCACTACATACCCCCCACCCCACCAGTGTAAACAGACAGAGGAGCTCTTGGTCTAATTAGCTGTCTTTAAGGCAGGGCTAAGTGGGCACAGTGGGGGGAAAGTCTTTCTCAGGCCCCTCCAAGCTTCTTGTAGGCCCTGGCAGACAGAGAGGTGAGCGGCCTCCAAGAGGCACAGCAAACTCGCTGACATTATGTCCACGGGTTATCATTATCATCTTTTTTTTAAGGGAACCTGATCGATCGCTCCTGACCACAATGATGCTTCGGGGCATCTCTAGCACTGCTGGGGAGTGATTGACCATTGGGTATCATTAAAGAAGAAAAGAGGAGAGGGAGGAGGGCTGGAGGGAGGGAGAGAGGGAGAAAAAAAGACAGGCAAAGGCGGCGCAAATAGAACCGAGCCTTCCTCATGCATTTCTTTCTCTCCCCCTTCCCCCTTCTCCAGACTTCACTGACCTTTCACTCAGGAGCCAGGTGGAGCTGGGAGAGATTTAATTGAACAGATTCCTCAGATGTGTTTGGAGCTTTGGTGATGATGGATGAGAAGGAGGAGGAGGAGGAGGAGGAAGAGAGGCATCTGAGGAAGGAGGAAGAGAGGGATAAGAGAAAGGAAGGAGGAGAGATAAAGGAATTGTCCACAATGAGGGCAACAACAACTTTGTGTGACCTTCAGAGGCTAATTGCTCAACTCTTCCAAGACCTTCTTTGGACCCTTGAATCACACAAGGGATGGGGGATTTGATAAATCCAAAAACATGCCCTCACAGACAACTTCCTCTCCACCCACACTATTCCCACTATAGTTGTAAGGCAGTGACTCCCCCGTGACCCACACAGTGCAACCAACAGCTATCCTTGAGTCAGAGGGGATACCTCCTCCTATATCTCTCTCCTTTTTTTCTGCATCACCACCACTCCACAGGCAAACACAACAGAGACAACAACATACATCCTCAACAGAGCTGCATTTCATGGGCCTAGTTCATGTTTACATTCTCAAATTTTCCTCATTAATCTTAACAAGGAAGCAAGAATTGGGAGAGTGGGCAGGATGCAGGACTGGATGGGGAGGTATCAGCCCATAGCAAAGAAATTGGCTTAGGGTGAAGTGAGACGAAAGGTGGGAGGCCTTTAAGACAAAGTGAGGAAATAGTTAATTTTGTTTCAACTTGTTTGGCAATTTAGGGTTTTTTCATGTTATCTCCAGAAATACATGGCAGTCCTTGTTAGAGGAAAAAATACGCTTGTGAAGCTTTCTGTTTATTTAATAAGGAAAACTATGAGTCCTATATTTTTGGGATTGTGGGAAAGACAAACATGTGCAGGTTGAGTATTCCTTGGGACCAGAGGTGTTTTAGATTTCTTTTCAGATTTTAAATGCCTGTATTTGCATATATGTATCTAATAAGAGCCCCGTGGTGGTGCAGCAGGTTAAACCGCTGAGCTGCTGAACTTGCTGTCCAAAAGGTTTGTGGTTTGAATCCGGGGGAGCGGGGTGAGCTCCCGCTGTTAGCCCCAGCTTCTGCCAACCTAGCAATTCAAAAACATGCAAATGTGAGTAGATCAATAGGTACTGCTTCTGCAGGAAGGTAATGGCACTCCATACAGTCATGTTGCCCACATGACATTGGAGGTATCTACAGACAATTCCTACTCTCCAACTTAGAAATGGAGATGAGAATCAACCCCCAGAGTCAGACACGACTAGACTAAATGTCAGGGGAAACCTTTAGCTTTACCTTACCTAATAAGATATCTTGGAGATAGGACCCAAGACTAAATACAAAATGTACCCATGTTTTATGAACACCTTATAGACATAGCCTTAAGGTAATAATATACATCATATTTTTAATAATTGTGTGCTTGTATAAAAATGTGTGCACTTTGAATTATCAAAAAGCAAAGTTATCAATATTGTAGCCATGCAGGTGGACAACTTTGTAGTACTTCAGATTTTGGAATTTGGATGATGAATAGCCATGGAAACCTTTAACTATTTGGAAAAGGTACAGCAAAATTGAGAGATGTACAATGTCTGAGCAAGGTAACTACAATTCTGACAGAAGGAAGTTGTGTGTATGTGTGCAATGCATCTTGCTATTACAGGGAAGAGAACACTATTTTGAGAGATGGAAAATATGAAGAATGTTTCTCGTCACTTGCTGGCGGTGGAACCTGCTAGACATAGCCACAGAACATACACATATGTGTACTATGTATTTAAAGAAACTAGCTTCCTTAAAACTTAAGGATATGGAATTCCTGTAAAAACAAATAAAAAATTACTGCTTAATGGAACTGCAGAGTAATTTTTTATTTGTTTTTACAGGAATTCCATATCCTTAAGTTTTAAGGAAGCTAGTTTCTTTAAATACATAGTACACATATGTGTATGTTCTGTGGCTATGTCTAGCAGGTTCCACCGCCAGCAAGTGACGAGTGTTTTTTGGAAAATAATAATAATAAAAAAACCCCTCATCCTCCTCTTCCTTGTTTGGTACCCAATCTTTACTGACTTCGACATTCGCTCAATTTTATGCGTTCCCAAATTTTGCTGCTCCTCCTCCTTAGACTACTCTCTTTCTTTCCTTGTAATTCTAATTTCGTTTGTCTTCCTTTTCCACTTTTGTCTCTCTCCTTTTTTTTAACATAAGTAAAATGCAGTGAATGAATCTCAGCTGACTTAAATGGGTGACAAGGGAGAATAGAAGAAGGAAATTCATCCCTTCTTGTCTTTGAGAGCAATTTAATTAGACCCAGGCCCCCTATGAGTGCGTAAAGGAAGGACAAGGGGGTAAGGTTTTTTTTTCCCCTTCCAAAGGCAAATGCGGCCTTGGACACACATTCAGAGAGAAAGGATTCTTAAAGGATCATGTAAGAAGATCAACAGATAAGCAGTTAATTTTGTCTACTTAGGAAGCAAATGAGTGACTGGCCTCTCCCTGGAATACCAGAGTTGCCGAGTACTTGTGTAGATATGGAGGAAAAGAGAGAATAGATCACACAAAGAGATCATGGGGGTATTAATACTGATTGCTAAAATTAAAGATTTATGCCACTTGATAGGATATCACGACTGTGTGTATACATCTATATCTGTATTTGTATACACATATAGGCATATTGATTCCTTCCTCCCTTACACAGCTCAGTTATTTCAAGAATTTTCATCAGGCGAAACCCATTTTTAAACTAATTGGAGTCTGTGGAGAGGAAACCTCATTTTTGGTTCCAATGAATTTTCCTGAAAATGTCATTTAATTTGGGAAATATGACGGATCTGCCTGATTTCTTGATAAGAAATGAAATGAGCCGTTGTCCTTCAGGATATTGTAGGCTTCAAATGTATGTGTGTGTGTGTGATTTTATGGTGAATGCCATTAGACTGAAGTGGCCTACTTTGGAAAGAGAAGTCTGTCAGTCTCAAGGAAAAACTGAAAGCAGACTGAGGCCCCACATTCCACAGGCTCCACAATTTGAGTGGGCATTCACCAATGAGATATACTTTCTCCTCCCCAGTAATATTTACAAACACTAACTGGCAGCAAGTATCAACATGTTAAAAAGAGTAGACACAAACATATTCTGCATTAAGCACTTTCAAAACTGGTAATTTTCTTTCTATTTGGTGGTGTAAAAGAAATGATAGGGTGTACATGCAACCAATAATGAAACACAATGGTCAGAAAGATAATTTCTATGATCTGGTCTTTTAAAACTCAGTAAGTAGCCATTTCAAATTTGTGCATTGTAACATCTTGGAAATATTCTAAAGCTATAACACAAATCAAAAAAGAGACAAAGTGATTTAATGAGGAGACCAGGGTTGACATTCTTGTTCAGTCATGAAACTCACTTGAAGACCTTAGACAAGTTATACTCTCTCAGCTTCAGAGAAAAGCCGTGATAACCCCCATCCCTGAACAAATATTTGTTGCACTCCGGGACAGGAAAAGCCCTCTGACTTTAAACACCACACCGTTGGATAGGGAAACAATCCTTTTATTGAAGATAATTAAAAAGCAGGCAAGTAAAAAACACTTTAAAGAAATAGGTAATTCCAATTAGGTAGGAAGATAAGCAGAAACAAAGTGGTCCAGGGTAATAGTCCAGCAAAGCCCATAAAAACAAAGTCACAACTTCCCAAACAAAATGCAAGAAATCAGGAAACATGAATCCAAGGCATGAATATAAAAACATAAAATCCAAGAATCAAAGCCATGAAACAAAGGCACTTAAAACATGAATTTTCCAAGCAAAGCTTCCTAAAACAAGGACGAGATCTTGACTTGATTCCAAATGATGCTTCATCTTACTACATATTCTATACTTGGGACTTTTATGTCCTCGTTAGCTATGTCTCTATCACTCAGAAATTGATTTCGCTTTAGCTGAGAATGTCTTATCTTTTTCTCTTGGAGCCTGGCAGAATGCCGAAGCCACTGTTTGGCTCTCCTGTTTTGACTGATCTCCTCCCATCTATCTATTTGCTCATTAATTTCTGCAGCTGGGCCAGATGCTGATCTGTTTTTAGTTCCCTATCATGAGAACTCGCTGGTAACAATTCAGAGAGCACACCATCATCCCCACACCCCTTAGGGACATTCTCATGGGAAACTACACTTTGAACAGGGATCTCCTGGTCATTCTCTGCATCAATATCATTGACCAAACCATTGCCATCTTGAAACTCATTGACATCACTCCCCACATCCAAAGCACCCTGATCCTGAAATACAATCACAGGTTGAGCTCCAACAGTATTGCCAAGAAAACTCCTTGATTTTTCTTATGTTCACTGTAAATTGAAAATGACATAAGAGCATATTACTACAACAAAATACAGCAATGAAGGGTACATCAATTGTTCAGGTCCTGGATATCTTTATGACCACATCTCACTCTATGAACTGGCATGAGTGCTAAGATCTACTGGGGAGGTCCTTCTCTCGCTCCCACCTCCATCAAAAGCATGGTTGATGGGGCCGAGAGAGAGGACCTTCCCGGTGGTGGTCCCTCAGCTCTAGAACCCTGCACTCCCTCCAAGTATTTTCATTTCCTATTGACCTCCCTCTGAAAAGAGTGAGACAATGTAATGCAATGATACTGCCTTTTGCTGCTTTTGAGAGGATCACAGCAGAAAATGGAAAAGTATGCTTTGGGGCAATGCAATCCCTTAAACCACAACTACAGGAAAATAGGTTCTATCTAAACCTTTGGAAGAAAATTCTAAAGGTTTTGGGTTTGGGTGTTGGATTCTAGATGAGTGATGCTCACATGCTCTAAAACCCAGAAGAAACTGGGATAAAAGGGGAGATGACTAAATGACATTTCACAAAAATGCACGCTGATTTGGATTAACAGCTGAAAAACATGTATTAAAAAGGTGCGATTGAAACCTGATTTTGGCCGAAACAAGTGCATATTTGCATGACCGTATATCCCTGCAGTCAAGGAAATCATTTTGTTCCTTTGTATGGGTGTGGACTGTTCCAGCTTGAAATAGCTGATGAGGGATGTAAACAAATAGAGCCACGGACACACAGGTGGCTAAATGGAAGCACAAATGGAAAGCAATTACAATGAGAACTCTCTGCAAGCATTCCTTTGCTCTGATCTTTATGAAATTAAACAGAGTTTGAATTTACAGTAGACTGAATGATAATAAGAAATTTGTTAATGTGTACATTTAGATATCTGCATGAATGCATATGAGGTCCAAAGCACCTCGGAGAGTCAATTAAACAAAAGCAAACTTGCATCGGATGTCCCCCTTCCATCTTGTAGATTTCCAAAATCCACTATAAATGAAGGTGTCAAGACAATGGGGTACCATTTACCAGGACTGACAGGTCTGTGTTTGGACTTGCTGTCAGGTCCTGCAATATTTTGCCCCACTTCTTTGCCTTGGTGGTTCTTCCAGGCTTTAGAAAACCCTTCCAAAAAAGTCAAACTGGCCCTCTCTTTTCATCAGCAGGTAAAGGACTTTCATTTCAGGTTTAATTGATTGTGGGATTTCTTTTTTTAATGGAGTGTGTGTGTGCAACATTTATTTCTTGCCTGCTGTGCTTCTAAATGGTTTTATGTCTATAGACTTAATGGTGTTTTAATAAGGTGATTTGTTTAATTGTGTTTTCACATTTTTATCATGAGGTTTTTAGCTTTGTTTTAGCCTTGTTGAAAGACATCTTGTATCACTTGTCAGGGGGAAAAGATAATAAATAACTGAGTCAACAAATAATCTGAATGACCATATGGAGATCTACACGTGCATAAAAACGTCACCGGTGTCCTCAGAGTGTTCCCAAACATCTATTTTGTAGGAAGAGACAACAATGAACAAGGTAGATACTTTTGAGACTCTCTAGCTTCTGAAGGCACTAGATCCCATCTTACTTTGGAAACTAAGCAGAGTCAACCCTAGTTTGTAGTTTGATGGGAGACTGGCAAGAAATACTAGATGCTATAGACTATATTTCAGAGAAAGGAACTGGCAGACTCTTCTCTGTATATCCATTGCTTAAGAAATCCCTATAAATTTCATAGGTTTGCATTGGTTGACAGGTGACTTGAATATATACACGCATACAAAGTGAAGGGTTTGGAGTTCGTTGGATGACAGCTACAATGTTTATTTCTTACAAAAAACAGAAGACACTTTGAAACATACAACCAAATGCTGTAGGTTAAACAGCCAGGAGTAAAAATATGTTCTTAGGCCTTTTGAAGACTTTTCCAGGCTTCTATCCAGCACTGTATACAAGATATCATGGATTTCATGAAGCTCTGCTACCCGCTAGCCTTACAGTAATAAATAAATTCAGACAGTAGCATCTCTCATTACAGTATCTTCGTAGGTTGTTGCTGCTTTGTATTTGTGTTGTACCAAGCTGAAAAGTGGATTTGGGATAATAATATCTAAAGCACATTTATCTTTCTTATTTTATTCATTCCTCCTGCTTCATCCTACCTTATCTTTAAGCCCTTCAGTGCTATCCAACATGCTGGTTGTTTCCCAAAAGAAAAGCAAATGGGTGAAATATGCTAAGGGAATTTTCTGAATCCATTTTTGGTTACCAACTGTGCCAAGATAAATGAATTAACCTTAGCATCTGAACAGTGAGCAATGCCTCCATGTTCTCCATGCATTGAAAGTGCTGAATTATCTACCAAAATACTAAATTGGACACTTAAGGGAAAAAGTACATTTTCTAGCCTAAAACAGATGGCTAGAGAATTTTAAACTGCTTTCATGTTCAATGCACATCTCTTGGAATACCCATGCTGTTCACAATAGGAAAGCAAATTGGGACAGAACCAAGTTTGGATAAGAAATCAGAATTATGTTTTGCACAGTTTGTTTGGTTTGCAGGTGTCAGGTGCATTAAATCTTCCACACCAGACATTTGAAAAATGCCTGCTTTACTCTGACAGTAGAAGGAGGAGAAGACCAGCAGCTTCTGAAGGGATGCCAGGGAGAGTGCAGGCCTTGGTATTCTAGGTTGACAACTGATAAGAAGAGAAGACTTCCTTGACCAAATGTCAGAAATGATAGAAGGAAACCTGTGTTTCCCCTCAATTCAGTTATATCTCTTTCTCTATCAGTAGGCTTGTGGACTTATTGAGATGGAAAGAGCTGCATCTTGTCCAGCTCCATCTGTTCCAGCTAGTTTTCAATAATATCATGGGGAACCTTCTGAAACACTTTATTGAAATCAAGATATGCTACATCCACAGCAGTCTCCTTGTAGTTTATTCATTCAGTCGCTTCTGACTATTCACGACTTCATGGACCAGCCCATGCCACAGTTCCCTGTCAGACATCACCACCCTTAGCCCCTTCAGAGTCAAGCCAGTCACCTCAAGGATACCATCCATCCATCTTGCCCTTGGTCAGCCCCTCTTTCTTTTTCCTTCCATTTCTCCCAGCATCATTGTCTTCTCTAACCTTTCCTGTCTTCCCATTATTTGGCCAAAGTACTTCGCCTTTGCCTCTAATATCCTTCCCTCCAATGAGCAGTCGGGCTTTATTTCCTGAACTATGAAAAGGTTGGATCTTCTCGCGATCCAAGGTACTCTCAGCATTTTCCTCCAACACCACAGTTCAAAAGCGTCTATCTTTCTTCACTCAGCCTTTCTTATGGTCCAGTTCTCACATCCATAGGTTACTATAGGGAATACCATTGCTTTAACTATGCGGATCTTTGTTGCCAGTGGGATGTCTCTACTCTTCACTATTTTATCGAGATTGGTCATTGCTCTCCTCCCAAGAAGTAAACATCTTCTGATTCCCTGACTGCAGTCTGCATCTGCAGTAATCTTTGCACCTAGAAATATAAAGTCTGTCACTGCCTCCACGTTTTCTCCCTCTAATTGCCAGTTATCAATCAGTCTTGTTGCCATAATCTTGGGGTTTTATTATGTTTAACTGCAGCCCAGCTTTTGGACTTTCTTCTTTCACCATTGTTAGAAGGCTCCTCAGCTCCTCCTTGCTTTCGGCCATCAAAGTGGCATCATTGCATATCTAAGGTTGTTAATGTTTCTTCCAGAAATTTTAACTCCAGACTTGGATTCCTCAAGCCCAGCATATCACATGATGTATTCTGCATACAAGTTGAATAGGTTGGGTGAGGGTATACAACCCTGCCATATGTCTTTCCCAATCTTGAACCAGTCTGTTGTTCCATGGTCAGTTCTTACTGTTGCTACTTCGTCATTATACAGCAGTCTCCTAAACTGTCAAAATTGTAATTCTATCAAAATTGGAGGTAAGATTAGTTCAGGATGGCTTGAATCTGGTAAACCATGCTGGCTCTTATTTATTACATATTTTGAGCACTCACCTATGGACGCTTCAATACCTATTCTAGATCCTTTCATGGCATTGGCATCAAGCAGTAGTTGGCTGCATCCTTTTTTAAAAGATGGGGACAACATTTGCCTCCCTCCAGACTGTTGATGATTTCTGCATTGCATCCCTTCTGCTTTTGAACAAGCTATACTGAGGTTTTGCTCAGTGGATTTTTCATGACAGGCCAGCTTCTATCAGAAGACCCATAGTTTTGCCTAGCTGCATCTGACAAAATATGTCCTCTCTAAAGGATAAGGTGACTAAACTGTAGCTAATGACAAAAGTCATTCATTTTGAAAGGGTTTGTGATATCCATAGTTCCCTGTTTCTACAGTAAATTCAGAAACATATTCCCCACTGATACAGGGGATGCACAGTACAAAGGATTAATCTTTTGACCTTATGCATGCAAGGTTTGTGTACTCTGCAACTGTGCCACATGTTCTGTTTCAGCATGGAGAGATACCATGTCTGAATGCCATGTATTACACCTGGGTAGGATTACACATTGCATCGCTCTCATAGATGCAGATATGGAGATGACATTTATGTGTGCAAACATTATAAGATAACTGGCCTGGTGCCATTAATTAAAAGAAGGGGTTCTAAAATTTATTCTTGGAGCACTAAGATCAAGAAACACACACACAATCCTTGTCACTTTGAATTTACAGGATCAAAAGATTTCCCCAGTTTAAACTCACTCTTGCTTCTATCTCTGAACTGAGCAGGATCCTACTTATTTATTCGACTCCTTGACTTTTTCTTTTCTTTTCTTCCCCCACCTCCCCCTTCTTCTAGGGCAGTTTATCAAGTCTCTATCCCATTCAGATGTCCATCAAGAAGAGTGGATATCAGCTTGCTGACAACACGTATACCTATCTGAGCCTTGCTCTCTGCCTGGCATGTTTGGAAGAGAAGATGGAAAGCTAATAGAGAATGTTCGTCGTAAACATGAGAAGAAGCAAGATATCTCCCAGGAGAATCTGTACTGCAGTGGTATTATCAGGGGCCTTAATATAGTAAGTTTCCTTTCCACAGCTATGGGATATAGAACAACTTTTGGTAAGATTTTGGCTTGAAACCTGTTAGTTCAACTTTCCACCAAAAGAAATATGAGCTTTAAAAAGTAAGAAAAGCCTCAATAGATTAACTGTGATTCTTTGGGCCCTTCCACACAGCCATATAACCCAGAATATCAAGGCAGAAAATCCCATAATATCTGCTTTGAACTGGGTTATCTGAGTCCACACTACCATATATTCCAGTTCAAAGCAAATAATGTGGGATTTTATTCAGCTCTGTGGAAGGCCCTTTGCCATTCAGTCCATTTCCCATCAGTTGGTTTCCAGACTGCCTACACATTCCATATCATTAAGTCCATTAACTATGGATAGACCTCTATTTTCTCTAAATTTGTTGAATCTGATTTGATAGTATTCCAAGCTAGTGGTGTTCAAATGCATCTGGAAATTAAAAGCTATCAATTGAGCCAATGGAATATTGTGTGTGTGTGCATGCGCACATAAGTAAGGCAGCTTTCTGCAATGTGAGGCATCAGGCTCAGTTCAATCAGGGCTACAATGCTAGTGCTGCAGAAATTCAGTTTGCTACTGCTGTTGCCATCAAAATCCTGACTACTACTATAATTTCCACCAAAATTCAGCAGCAACTGTGATGATTCCCCATGGTACAGGAAAGTACCCTTGGCTTTACTGCGTATTTATTAGTCATGCACTTATGTTAGTGGTACTGAATTTGGTGGTCATAGTTCAATAGTAATGGCAAATGAGGTTAGTGGGGGGATACAAAAATTGGCCAGGGATATGCAAGTAATCCACCGGTATTGATACACACAAGCACAAATGTCAGTTGCCATCACATAAGGAGTGCCTTCCCCTTAGAGCAGCATTTCTCAACCTGGGGGTTGGGACCCCTGGGGGGATCATGAGGGGGTGTAAGAGGGTTTGCCAAAAGCCATCAGAAAACACAGTATTTTCTGGTGGTCATGGGGGTTCTGTGTGGGAAGTTTGGCCCAATTCTATCATTGGTGGGGTTCAGAATGCTCTTTGATTGTAGGTGAACTACAGATCCTAGCAACTACAACTCCCAAATGTCAAAGTCTGTTTTTCCCAAAGTCTGTTTTTCCCAAACTCCCAAAGTGTTTACATTTGGGCATATTGAGTATTTGTGCCAAGTTCGGTCCGGATACATCATTGTTTGAGTCCACAGTGCTCTCTAGATGCAGGTGAACTACAACTCCAAAACTCAAGGTCAATGCCCACCAAACTCTTTCAGTATTTTCTGTTGGTCATGGGAGTTCTGTGTGGCAAGTTTGGTGCAATTCCTCGGTTGGTGGAGTTCGGAATGCTCCAAATGACAAACCCAACCCCCCCCCCACCTCAAACCCCATAAGTATTCAAATTTGGGCATATTGATTATTTGTGCCAAATTTGGTCCAGTGAGTGAAAATACATCTTGCATATCAGATATTTTCATTATGATTCATAACAGTAGCAAAATTACAGTTATGAAGGAGCAAGGAAAATAATGTTATGGTTGGAGGTCACCACAACCTGAGGAACTGTATGAAGGGGTCATGGCATTAGGAAGGTTAAGAAACACTGCCTTAGAGGCCTTACTGGCACCAACGGTAGTGTCCTTCTGGTGCCAAATGAAATCATGGCTTTCTGTGAGAGTATTACTGGGCTTACTGGTTTTATTTGATTTCACATGTGTTATCATCAGCATTCTTTACACTTTTCAAATAGGTTAAAGTGTCTGATTTAAAATAGGAAATGATTTAGTATATTTTTGCTTTTTTAAAATTATTGTTATTTGTTGTTCTAAATTGTTGAATTCCTCCCTGAGCTCTTCAAATATAGGATGGGGTAGATGTATGGGATAAATAGGAGGCATAGTATACTTAGGTGTCACCTAGCTGATAGGCACTGTGTATGTTGTGTATATGTATATTTATGGATGGATTGATAGAATAGCATAGTGCTAAATAATGATAAATTTGGAGTTGAAATGCCAGAGATGATTCTAACAATCCTAAAATTTAGCCATCAGTTGACAGCCCTAATTGAAATAGAGAAGAGAAAATAGAGCTCTGATGAGAGATGAGCATAAATGGAATTCTGGGGAACGAAACATTGGCAACGTGGCCTGTCCTTATTTTGGTATCTAATGACTTGAGGCTTAAACTCGCTCTCATTAAAATTGATGAAACTGCTTAACTTTGGCTGGATGTGTCTTTGGTTTCCCTGCTTCTTGCCAAATTGAGCAGAGGGGAAAAAAGAACTTGCATTCTGCCAGGTTCTAGTTAAAACCCATATGTCCTTTCCCCTTTCTCTCCTCCCCACCCCAAATATCATCACTTATGTCATGCCGCTTCTGAATCATTTGGTATGATGATCATATTATTGCTTCTGCTGCCGCCATTCAGGCTGATGCGAATCAAAATTCATGAATTCCAATGGTTACAAAGAGCTTTTAATGATTGCCTTCAGCACATGAAATATATCGGTTTTCAAAAAGGTATGCGAAAATATGGATATGAGGCCTAATCGTCAGTGGGAGGAGGAGCAGGAGAGATCAACAAGCTGGACAAGTTCAGAAACCTTTAGTGATTGTGCAGTGATCTGTAATGAAAATTCAAGTGCCTCGCTTTTAATGATCCATTTATCTCTCTGACATGATTTTCTATCATTCTAACTGGCATGGTTCCTGCTACTCTGGGTGTACACTTTGAATTTGTTTTGTCAAACAAGCTGTTAATAGGAGATAGGTACATTCTGCATCCTGATGCTTCTGCCTGGATTCTTAGGCCCCGAAATGTGGGGTTTGTACCTCCTCCATGGAGTAGAAAGCACGACTCCTGGAATATAGAACAATGTTTTAAAGGCAGGGTGCAGATGGAGTGAAATCCATTTTTTTCTTGTGAGGTTTAATATTACAACCACCCAAATAATATTCCTGTATCAAGGCAACAAACATAAAAGATTACAGCTGCTGTAGTTCTCCCCTGCATGGCTTGCCTTTCAGCATTGCTGGTTTTAGAAGGATGTCTGAGATGGTTTTTTAAAAATATTTTCTTTTGAATGCCAATAAATTATTGTCTCAAGCCGCAGGTGCTTAGCAAATTTTATATACCCTATATACTCGAGTATAAGCTGACCCGAATATAAGCCTAGGCATCTAATTTTACCACAGAAAACTGGGAAAATGCATTGACTCGAGTATAAGTCAAGGGTGGGAAATGCAACAGCTACTGGTAAATTTCAAATTAAAAATAGATACCAATAAAATTGCATTAATTGAGGCAGCAGTAGGCTAAATGTTTTGGAATATGTATTTCAAAGAAAAACAGTAAACTAGCTCTGTAAGTGGAAAAGAGGGTCAACAATAAATATATGGTATCAACAATAACTTTACAAGTACAAAAACCTTAGCTCAATCAGCAACCACCCTAAAACACAATAGTTAAAATCCTTCAAAAGTGGATTTCTCATCATCATCTGTACGCCCAAACAGAACTCCAGCTTTAGCTGGTGTGAGGTTATCAACATAGATATTGTCATCATCACTGAGTTTGTAGTCATCACAGAAAAGGAAGTCAGGCAGCTTCTTTTCTCCTTTCTCCCACCTGGGTTGCTGTGCCAAGACAAGAGGCCAGGCCTGGTGAGCCATTCACCTTCCTCTCCTCCTCTCTTGGCACAGTGACCCAGCTAGGTTGTTGTACTAAAAGGAGAGGAGGCGTGCAGCTGGTAGAAGCTTTGCAAAGGGTTTTTTTCAGTCCCACTCCTTCTCTCCAGGACCCTCAATCAAGTATAAGCTGAGGGGACCTTTTCCAGCATAAAATATGCTGAACACCCAGTTTATACTCGAGTATATACAGTATGTAGTTATTTATGAGATTCAGTGTGGGCCTATCAGGTTATGAGATGAATGTAAGGAAAGCTATGACAGTTCAGCGAATTCCAGTCTGGGTTCTAGATTTGCTGCAACCCAAAGCATACTACACAGGTGGAGCAGATAGGTCACCAGGTCAGAAACAGCTTGAGCAGGACATGAAAAAGGAAGCCTGAAGCTTTTTGCTGTAGCTGCTCTCTTAGAGCAAAATCAGACTTAGAACAAGAGAATTTTCTATCCAGACGACCTCTCATTTGCCACAAGGTCTATTACACACTGACCCAAAGGAAGTGATTGAACTCTCCTTGGCCTATTGTGAGTTATATGCTAGGCTTTTAAAGGATTAAATCACTTTCGTTTGTCAAGGCATTGACTCCACTGTACTCGAAGATCAATCTCATGAAATATCCAAAGTACTGACTATTCCACGTTTATTGGATGAAAATCAGTTAGTACAGCTCAAGGATGTAGATTAGAATTTGGATGTGTTTGTGCATCTACTTCAATAATAGATCTTTGTCTTTCATGGCTGAGGAAAAATCTGGCAGGATAGGCACGCCAATTTGGGTTAAGGGGGTAGCAAATAAGTCTTTTCAGAAAAACAAAGTCCCAGACTGCTTGAAAGAGGAGGGTTGACTTCCATTTCTTAAGGAGTTATCCTCAGGTTTCTAAGAACAATTCTTGATCAATTATGATGGTGTCTTTTGGGTCTGAGGTTCTTCAATGGGCAGCAGTTATTGGCTTTGCATGAGACTAGTTTTCTGAAGCCATTTCAACTGGATCATTTCCCCGTCGGAGGTGTTGACTATCCTATAGGATAAAGGGTATCTTCATATGCACACCTGTTTGGAAAAAGTGATGACAAAATATGTACAGCAAAACTACCTCCCTCCAAAAACACCCCAAAACAAAATAAAGACCGCAACCCTTTCCTAAGCTCTGGCAATGTAGCCATGGTGTGACATGGTAGCAAAGTCAACTGACATCCTTTTATAGCTGGTGGAATGAAACTTCTGGTTTATCAGCGTACATTGAATAATGATACCCCCGTAATATTATTGGTATTTTGGTGCCTTATTTTCTCTGCATATCATGTTTAATTTTTGGTTAAAATCTAGATTCTAAGTTGGGGTCAGCCCAGATATTCAGTCAACTGTGACCATTTCTGTCTTTGGCCTCACCCTGACCGAGTCTGCATCTCCAAAGTAAACAGCTAAACTCCGTTAAATCTATGTCATAGGTTAGACATTTACAGTATAGGCAGACAATCTGGTACTCCCAAAATATGCTATTTTGTGATCCCATAATACATTCATCATGTTAGTTTAGCATTACCAGAACTTAATTTCACAAGAGGAAGGGAGAATATAACCACATATGAATTTCACAGCATTTGGAGGGCACTTTGTGGTACACTCAACCTGTGGGTCCCCAGGGGTTTTGGCCTACAACTCCCAGAAATCCCATTTACCAGCTGTTAGGATTTCAGGGAGTTGAAGGCCAAAACATCTGGAGACACACAGGTTAAGCACCACTGATCTAGAACATGGATGGCTAAAGTGTGGCCAAGAACTGCATGCATATCCTCCAAGTGTCCTGATTTATCCTCTGTTGTCCCATCCACTTTTCCAGCTGCTTTTAAAATGCCTCTGTTTTTCTCTCCTTCTCTCACTTCTTCTTTGGGCCCTTCCACACAGCCCTATATCCCAGAAAATCTGCTTTGATCTGGGTTATCTGAGTCCACACTGAGATAATGTGGGATTTTCTGCCTTGATATTCTGGGATATAGGGCTGTGCAGAAGGGCCCTTTGTCCCAGATTACTTCAGTGCTTCAAAGTGAGTTCAAAGTGCAAAAGTCATTTGTACTCAATACATTCTGCAAGAGGTGGTGGGAGAACATTGCCCGTCCCAGGAGGTTCAAGCAAAAGCAAATGGCTGCAATCTCCTCAGGTTTGTGTGCTCTTCCTTATTTATAACGTTTGCCATCTTGAGTACACTTTAATGTTGCTTGGAGATATTTCCTGATTTTGATCTGTAAAATGTTGGAGGGTAACTTCATGTAGCCCTAAGGCTGTTTTGCAGCCACTTAATCCCCTGTATCACCCATTATTTCTGACCTTTTTTATGGCTGCGTCGAGGAGCAGACATTTATTGTTCAAATAGGTTGCAGTCTCTTGTGGACTGTTTAACATCACAAATCTATTTTTCCCAAAACCAAAAATGAACTTCCAGCCACTCCCAATTTTTGTTCTGGTTTTTGGCACTCTGTGAAGTCTCTGGGATCTAGCAATATTGCCCACATCTGAAGGGACAATTTTAGGATACATTGTAACTATAAAATCCATGTAGGGTTTAAGTGATCTTACCGCCTACTGCTTTCTAGTGACCTGATCATTAGATATGAAAATGTGCGTCTTTTCCTTTCCACCGTAAACTATTCCTGCTTTCTAACACATTTCAATACCCAAAGGCCACTGGTCCAAGAGCCATGCCACACACTGGTTAAATTACTAAATAACTGAAAGTGCTTTTAAAAAAAAACAACACTATTCACACATTTTTTAATTTAAAGCCTGCTAAATCCTTTTAAAATTCATTTGTATCTGCAATTACTTAAACTGTGAGCTCTGCACTAGAGGGAGCAAAGTGATAGATTTTAAGTGCGCAGCTGGAGGTAATATATAAATTCAATGGATGAGTCTGGCAGAGAATTGATGCCACAATCTGTGCCCAGTGGCACTTTCTCTTTCTTACCCGCCTGGCTTTAGAACATTATCAGAAAGTCGATATGATACGCCAATATAGTGATATACTTGCAGTCATAAGTCCCATGTTCCGATTAAACCTTAGGTGCTTGCATTGTGGATGAGAATGGACAGACAGCCTGACTCCATCCCTCCATGAATGACTTAGAAAATGCTTGACTCAATTTAGCTCCAAGGTCTCGGATTGTTTTCAGTGGCCCCAGCAGTCGGACAAGCGAGTAATACAGGATGTCTGTCTAGCTCTAGGAGAGGATAGCATGTACTGGACTCTAGAGTCTGGCTGCATCTCTCTCTCTCTATCAGCTGCCTGTCTCCCTCTGGCTAACCCATCGCCAGGATCAAGTTTCCTGTATAATTCTTCCTCCTTGTTTGGGATCCTCATCCTCTCCCACCCCTCTTAATTTATTAATGCTTTCACTCACTCAACATTAGCCTCATGCTCCTTCCATTCCCATAAAAGTCATCTTTATGGACTCGGCTCCTGCAACTTAATAACATGCTTTCCCAGAAAAGTGACAGGTTAGCAATCGTGCATGAAGTGAGACTCGCTGTTTTTCCTGTACTTAGTTCAGCTGTAGGAGCTGGTGTGGTGTAGTGGTTTGGGCATTGGACTATGATTATGAAGAACAGGGTTGGAATCCCCTCTCAGCATTGGAAACCTACTGGGGAATCTTGTGCAAGTCCCACATTCTTAGCCTTAAAAACCTGTGAAAAGGCAGAAAGAATTTGAAGGCACAAAACAGCTATCAAATTCATCTCAAAGGAGACTTGCTAATCCCCCCCCCCCCCACCCCACCTTCATGCCCCCTTCCCAGACCAATTCTACTGCTGGTGTAAGAAAAAGAGTGATATATGCTAAATATCCTCCCCGTTTTGGTTTCCCATTCCCATTAGAGATGAGAAATCAATTCATGGTCCAACTAAGATAATCTAAAACTGGGTTAAAAAACTAGTTTTGATGAATTGGTCACTTGGACAGATGATCCACATGGACATATTGTTTAATATCACCACTGCAAGTTTGAATCCCAACAAACTAGCTAAGCTGGTGGTTTAGCACTGTCCAAATCCCAAAGGTCTCTTTGACCTGTCTCTGTTCTCAGGGACAGGACTTTGAAGAGGAGTCGGTGACTGGTAAACCTTTTTGGACTGAATTGGGGATTTCAATAAACTGGACTGTGATAGGCCATGGGTTTTCCTCTCTGAATCTAAAAAGTGATTTTCTGGTTCTATACCAAATATACATCTCACCCAGTATTTTGACAATGGCCAGCCTCAATATCAGCCTCTTGCCATGCACGCTTTTGCCACCAGTGTAACACAATGGGGCAAAAATACAGGCAGTCCCAGAATTACAAACATCTGACTTAAAAATGACTTATAGTTAAAAATGGGGGCAAGACAACAGGAAGTGAGAGTAATCTACCCCTAGGATGGGGTAATTCACTCCTGAAAGAGTTGTCATGGGGAAAAGGTGTTTCTACTGAAGCATTATCACCAATCCTTTTTTTCCCACAACAAGCCACATTTTTCAAAATCCAATTATCACAAGGCCAGAAAGTTAGGTGAAATCTGAACAGGAGCGCAGAAAGCTAAACAAACACCACAAGGTGTTAATCCTTCCCTATGCTATCCAAAGCTATACACACACACACACACACACATATAGTTGGAGTTACACTTTAAAATGTACCTGTTCTGACTTACAGACAAATTAAACTTAAGACAAGCCTATAGAACCTATATATTTTTCACATAAATGGTAGCCACTCCACCTCCCTCTCCCTCCTCCATCAGCCCTGATGGGCTGAGAGGCATGCCAACTTTTTGGCTTTGCCTTTCAGCAGGACTTGGTTGACCTGTGAATTTTAACTGCATCACAGGGGCCTTATGAAGAAATCAAAGTTTAAGAAATGAAGGCATTATAAGCTTCAGTTTCTTAATTTTTGGCATGGACCTCGAGTGAGCTTCGGATATTGCATTGTAAGTACGAATCATATGAAATTGATATGACTTACGATGCTTTCCATTTTCTGATAATACCGAATTCTCAGCCTTGGAACTCTACTGCCTCACCAAATTACAAATCCCAGGATTCCATAGGATCCAGCCATGGCAGGTCAAGTGGAATCATAATGCTATAATGGTGTAACGTGAAAGAGCCCTGCGTGATATGATTTGGTTGTTATCCCCATAAATGGGAAAACACAATACAATTTTCAGTAATTTAGAAAGTATTAAATGAAGAAAGTTAACTCTAACCATACTCTTCACCCTCAATACATCAGAATATCCACAGAGTCAGAATTCTAGTTTTAATCCACCTGGATGAAGTTTAAAAGTAAGCAGAAGCATCTGAAAAAGAATAGAAATCAAAGGAAAGGAAGGGGGAAATCACATTGCCACCACAGGATTTTAATCTACTTTTTCTTTATAATAAATAAGCCACATGAATATTTTATTTTTTCTACCATTCAGATTGTAGAAATGTTTGATGAGTTTATTTTGCAATCCAAAAAAACTAAATATCTTTTTAATGGAAACATCACAGTAACTCAGCAGGAGGATCCCAAATGTTTAAATGAGTCAATACACAGAAACATCTGGTTACATTTCTGTAGATGTGTATGACATTTGTAATCTTTAATTTTTTCTCTCCTTCAAACATAAATGTTGCTTAACTGGAAATTTTCTGGGGAAACTATGAAATTTGCCAAAATTATTAAGAGTGAATCTGTTGCAGAAGCAATTTTGCTCCATATCCTTATTCTTACAAGCACATAAATTGTATACAGCTATGAGCTTAATGGCTTTAACTCCTTCCTCCAAGTTCTATGGAACTTGATTTCCCATTAAGCAAACAATATATGAGACTCTAAACTGGATGATACTTCTTTTCACTCCCACTCCCTTGCATTTGGCAGAACAAACTGATGTTATAGCCCACAACTTCACATTTGAATATGATCTGATACTCAAATCCTTTCAATGTAGGTTTTTCTGTGGAAATAGGAATGGGGACTAGATGGATTAAAGGGCCATGCTTATTAATTTTGAAGATGACACCAATTTAAGAGGAATAGCTAATAACCCAGAAGACAAAATAAGAATTCAAAATGACCTTAACAGATTAGAGAACTAGGCCAAAACTAATAAAATGAATTTCAATGGGTAGAAATGTAGAGATATTACACTTAAGCAGAAAAAAATGAAATTCACAGATATAGGATGGGTAACACCTGGCTTGACACCTGTACATGCAAAAAGGATCTAGGAATCTTAGTAAGCCACAACTGTATGTGAGTCAGCAGTGTGATGTGGCAGCTAGTAAAGTCAATGTGATTCTAGGCTGCATCAATAGGAATATAGTGTCTAGATTGAGCAAAGTAAATAAATAAATGTTGTTTCACCTAAAACTTCTGTCCTCCCTGACCATTTGCCAGACACAGAACTATTACCGGTATATCATCTGACAGACCTTCAGAGGGTTCCAAACACATGTCGTCATTTGTCCTTATCTGGCAGTGGGGACATCATTAGACCCTTCTCTGATGCCACACTCATACATGCTTGATTTGGCCGAATGTAGCAACACAAATGACGATGCCAGGACTGAGTATCATGTTTTAATGGTTGATATTTATATGTTTTATCTATTTTATTGTTTATAAAATGCACTGTATTGTATATTGTTTGTATATGTGGTATAGAATTTTGCCAATTTGTAAGCCACTCTGAGTCCCCTTCAGGGTGAGAGGGAGTGGGATAGAAATATAGTAAATAATAAATAAATATTCTGATTTGATCAGGCCTCACTTGGAATACTTTTATCCAGTTCTGGGCACTGCAATTCAAGAAGGAAATTAACAAGCTGGAACAGGTTGAACAAAATGGTACAATGTCTATGAAGAATGACCTTAGGAAATGGGGTATGTTTAGCTTAGAGAAAAGATGGTTAAGAATGGGCATGATAAGCTGTGTTTGAATATTTGAAAGGGAGGATGGAGCAAGTTTGTTTTCTGCTGCTCCAGAGACTAGAGGCTCACCTGCATCATGCATTTAGGTTGGTATGGATCAGTCCCATGGTGACAAAAGAGATTTGACATACATCTGTTAGGAACGCTCCTGCTCTGGATTTCTTGCTTTAAGTAGAGAGTTGGACTAGATAGTCTGTATGACCACCTCTGTCCTTTGCAACTTCTCAGTAGGTATGGCAATTAGACATGACCTCAGTTGGTCTCATTCAGACCTATTCAGGTGTTATCTCGAGCTGTTCATTTCCTTACACAGCATTCTACTAAGAGCAATGTGTTTGCTTAGTTATAGTGAATTCAATTTTGCGTTAAAAATAAGCATACCCCCTTACCCTTTAATGATGCTTGGATCATTATCCAAAGAAAACACATCAGGTCAAGTGTTAACAGCATATGCATTAAAGCAAGCCGGGGTGGGGGTGGGGGGATCAAGAATCAACCATCTGTTCCAGAAACAGTCTTACAACAAAGTTGAAGACTCAGAAATACTTTAGTAAGACATTTATCCAGTGAAGTTTCTTCATTTCATGTTTGCTGAAAATATTTTCTACCAATTGTTATTACTAAATCCAGATACTAATATTACTAATAATATTACAATATAATGGTATGTACAATATAGTAATATATAATACTGATATTGTACTATGCTAATAATATAATATATTGTATGTATATATATCTTGTAAGCCGCACTGAGTCCCCTTCGGGGTGAGAAGGGCAGCATATACATAAACAAACAAACAAGTACTAATTCAAATTGTACATGGCAGTTGTGATGGGGATATTTTACTGCTAAAATATTACTGGGTAGATTTAGATAGTGTGGTATTTCAGTCTGAATGCACAACTATAAACTTATACAATAGATGCATAGCAATTTGTGTTGTAGGCGTGAGTAATGTTGAGAGAAAATTCAACCATACTCCAACTGCAAATTTAAGGAGATTGTTTGTATGTATTTCTGTGAGTGTGATATGTTAGTAGGCAAAGCTAATTGTAAGTATATAGATTGTACAGAAATATTCTTGGATTGGCATCTGCCATTTTTCTTCTAGAGGTGGGATACAGGTCATTTGTAGTTCAGATGTGGACTTCAGAGCCATTTTTGTGGTCTCAAAGAATACTCCATAGTTAGGAAAAAAAATTAAAAAATTGCCTCAAAATGTCATTTCAACACTCACTGATGTCTGGACCACTTCTTATTGAAATAAATGTTTCTCTTGATATAGTACAAAAACTCAAATTGTGTTGAAATTGCCTTTCTTTTTGAGATTTAGGAAGGTTTTAGGGACACCTCAGGAGCTGAAATATAGGGCCCCATGTGACACAGGTGTCCAACATTTGTGTTTCATGCATACCTTATACACATATCATGAAGGTAATTTTATGCATTATGTTAAATAAGTTTGTGCATGAAGCAAAGTTTATGAACACAGAACCACCAGAATGGAACAGTGTCACTACCTCAGCCACTAATGAGAACAATTTAAGATTTTGCTGTATTTTGGAATTCTGGATAATGGATGCTCAACCTGTATTAATATTTTAAATATTTTGATCCTATTTCATGATTTTGTAAACATTTTCATTTTAATTCTGCTCAGAGGCATTCCAAACATGTTCTCACTATTTGGAAAGTACATTCATGCTCATGTAGATGTTTTATAATTCTGTTTCAGAATACTATATAATTTTGTGAGTCAAAATATGCTTGGAAAAATGTTATATCAAACACTGGTTCTGCACCAGTTTCCATGATGTGGCACTTGGAATATATGATCCAGTATCAATTATGACATTAAGTTCAGAATGACAGTTATTATACCAACAGAGAAAACAGATATTCTCACTACTAGATATATATAATTGAGAGGAGCTGGTGAAACCCAGTTTCCCCAATTTGCAGTTGGTAAATATGTTAATGATTTCTTTTAGCAGCAATAGGTCTTGTGAGAGTACAATGCAGTGCTTTAAATCTGCTACTTGCTTTTGATCAATTGCTTAATTATTTTAGGTTGACAATAAAATTAAACAGTTAAGGGCTGGTCTTGTGGCAACAGGAAATTCAATTTCCTACACTGCTTTTAGTGGCAAATCACAAAGGTATTCTCCATGGGCAGGTTCTGACTCAGGTTTTTCTTCATGTTTTGGTTGATCTCTGATGTAGATATTACATTCTGATGCATCTGTCACAGAAGGGCTCCAATGACCAATCACATGGTTCTCCAATTGAGGCAGTTGTCAGCTGGTGGATCCCATGTCAGTGAAGTGGTGAATCCACACTGGCTTTTCTCCAATACATTATAGGACTACCCAAGACATCAAAATTATTTGGGGTTAAGGCTCAGCAACTTGTATAGCTGCTTTAAAGTTCGTGCTTAAATCCAGACCCTAAAAGCATAGAAGCCATCTGCTACTCCTGACATGATGAAAGGAAAGCTATCTCCCAGTTGTGTTCTATGGATGACTGTGGATACTCTAAGGCAAGGATTCTCAAGCTGTGCTCTGTGGAGCTCTTGGGGCTCCATGAGTGATAGTGAAGGGCTCTGCAGCACCATGCTCCTTCCTGTCTCCTCCTCTTTTCTCTTCCTTCTCCTCCTGAGAAATGCAGGGAAATTAAAGATTGGAGCTACCAATACAGCAGCAACAGCAGCAGCAGGAGTGTTCTCCTGGGGAACAGACCCTCCATGAGAAAGTTTTGCTTCAAAAAGGGCTGCATAACTGATAAAGTTTGAGAACCCCTGCTCTAAGGTCACAGCCCGTGAGATGCAACTTGTTAATGCATGGTGATCAGCTTCTCAACTTCCGAACGATGATCCATGTATGTGCCCTAAACATTCTCAAGATAACGCATCCCTGAGATCATTGCGACAAAGACCACATGCTACTTTCAGATTTTTGCACATGTGCCATTTCTGAGAAATAAACTATACTGAAAACTACATACCTATCTTAAAATGTGAATGGCTAAAATAGCCATAATTGGAAGAAAATATGGAGAAACACAAATTAGTCAATGGGGAAATTGCCTAAATTAAGCAATTTGGAGAAATAATTGTGCAAATTAGGAAAATGCTTTATGATTACATCTGTTTCAGCATGGGGAAAAGTTAGGAAGACTTACAACCGGATATGAAACAAAGATGAGAAGAAAACACAGGTGGGATTCAGAGCGCTCCACACAATTTATTCTGAAGGCACGCCTCCACAAGCAGCCTGAAAACACAGCCTGGAAGTAGGTTCCAGAATTCTACATCTTGTTTGTTGTATTTTATTGCATGTATTTATATAAATTATATCCTACCATTCTCCCAGTATGAGAGGCAATGCAGTTTACAATAAAAGATAAAACAACCCCTATACCAGTGGGACCAGTACCCATGGTTTCTCCTACCTACATTCAGCAACATATGGCTTTTGTAGGAATTTTCTAGAACATACAGGCAATTCCATGATCTCTACAAAATGTTCTGGCTTCTCCAGAGTGACTCTATAGTATCTCCAGCAGAAATTGTTAATTTCAGTAGGATTATACATGGTTAATCAGACTGCAAGCATAAGAATGCCCATCAGATTGGGAAAAAAATCCACTTATATCACCATACCAAAAAAGGGAAACACTATAGAATGCTCAAACTTTCATACAGTGGCACTTATTTCACATGCCACTAAGGCAATGCTCAAGATCCTGCAAGGTAGACTCCAGTAATACATGGAGCAAGAGTTGCCAGATGTAGAAGCTGGGTTTAGAAAAGGCAGAGGAATGGGAGACCAAAATGCGAATATCCGTTGGATAATGGAGAAAGGCAGGGAGTTTCAGAAAAAACATCTATTTCTGTTTCATTGACTATTCTAAAGCCTTTGAATGCGTGGATCATAATAAATTGTGGCAAGTTCTTGATGGTATGGAGATCCCAAATCACCTTGTCTGTCTCCTGAGGAACCTATATAACAACCAAGTGGCAACAGTAAGAACTGACCATGGAACAACAGATTGGGAAAGGAGTATGGCAGGGTTGTATACTCTCACCCAACCTAGTCACCTAGTATACAAAACACATCATGCGACGTATGGGGCTTGACGAATCCAATGCTGGAGTTAAAATTGCTGGAAAAACATTAACAACCTTAGATATGCAGATATGCAGATAATAACACTTTGATGACCGAAAGTGAGGAGGAGCCTTCTAACCAAGGTGAAAGAAGAAAGTGCAAAAGCTGGGTTGCAGTTAAACATCAAAAAACCCAAGATTATGGCCACAAGACTGATTGATAACTGGCAAATAGAGGGAGAAAACATGAAGGGAGTGACAGACTTTATATTTCTAGGTGTGAAGATTACTGCAGACTACATCCAGGAAATTAGAAGACAGTTACTTCTTGGGAGGAGAGCAATGACCAATAGTGAAGAGTAGAAACATCACACTGGCAATGAAGATCCCCATAGTTAAAGCAATAGTATTCCCCATAATAACCTATGAATGTGAGAGCTGGACCATAAGGAAGGCTGAGTGAAGGAAGATAGACACTTTTGAACTGTGGTGTCGAAGGAGAATTCTGAGAGTGCCTTGGACCATGAGAAAATCCAACCAGTCCATATTCCAGGAAATAAAGTCTGGCTACTCACTGGAAGGAGGGATATTAGAGGCACAGATGAAGTATTTTGGCCACATAATGAGAAGACAGAAAGCTTAGAGAAGACAATGATGCAGGAAGAAGGAAAAAGGCAGAGGGGCCGACCAAGGTGGATGGATGGTATCCTAGAAGTGACTGGCTTGATCTTGAAGGAGCTGGGGGTGGCGAAGGCCAACAGGGAACTCTGGCATGGACTGGTCCATGAGTTCACAGAATAAACAACAACAATCCATGTTTTCCTGTTTCTACAGTAAGTTCAGCAAGGTATTCTCTGTGAATATGGGAGCTATACTGTATAGTTAAACATTATATTATACAAAAAAATATCTTTTTCAAACTTAATCAAACAATCAAACTAAAACAGTAAACTTCATCAAACCACATCCTAACAGATCCTTCTGCTACAAACAGTTGAAAACTGAAGGTGTGTTGAGAAAGAGATAGTTTTCTGGTGAAAATAGAGAAAGGAGGCCAACTGAACCTCTGTGAAAGGGAATTCCCACAACTATATCTGCATTGAGCAACAAGAGATGCAAACTCACATAAAACTGGACACCTTAGTCTTGTAGTATTTATTTACACTGTTTACTAGTAGTGTCCTCAACAACAAGAACACATCTTCCCAATTGGGATTTGAATTTTATGAAAATCATAGGCAACCACAGATGTGTTGGTTTTGGCAACTTCAAACTGTGAGGAACTTTTATTTCATATACATTAAAATTTTATTTTGAGTGACACTGGAAAACTGGACAGAGGTCATTTTTTTCTCTCAGATCCTGTGTTTGAAAAATATGGTCTTTCTCTTGAAAAAAATGGGTGATCTACATCTGCTGTGTTCTTGGCATTCTGCACTCAAATTTTCCCCATTGCCTTCCCATCCAAACAATGCAGCTGCTTTTAAGAGCAGTAATGAAATACATTGTATGCATGTGGTGTTCTTGGCTTCTGATAAGCCTGTTCCATCCAAACAATGCTGCTGTATGACATTTTTCTGATCAAATTAGAAGTACAATTTTTTTGTTTTATGTTTTAAATGAGAGAACATGCATCTCCCTCCACATTTGCAAGTATTATAGCCAAGCAACCAGAGAGAGTCTTCTAAATAATCAACAAACATTTGCAAAGCAGAAAGACATTTTGCATGTTTTTCCTTTCCCCTCCCCAGTTCTAAGACACAGGGGAATCTGGCTTAGAGACTCCAGTAAGAGGAGAAAAGTATGACAATTAACAGATCCAACCAATTATTGGACATTCAGAGGAATATTGTTGTACCTTCTATTTTTGCCAAGAGAAAGAACAGTTTTGCCTTTCATGCAAAAGTACTTCTATGCCTTCAAGCCATTTCTGACTTTTGATGATCCTAAAGCAAACCTATCACAGGGATTTTTGGAGGCTCACTGTAGATCACCCATTGGGTTTCCATGGCTGAGCGGGGAACAGAAACTTGTTCTCTAGAGTCATAGAGTAGCATTCAATCCATTACACCACCCTGGCTCTTAGGCACAAGCACTATTAAGAAATGATGTTTTTCCTGGTTGGCTAAAGGGAATGGGAACCCAAGTCGAGCTATGATATTCAATGCTATAGCTCTCTAAGATTTATTTTCAGATTTGCAAACAACTGTTGTCTATCAGCAGCCAACTGCAAAAGCAATTTTGGAGGTAGCTAATGGTCTTCACGTGTAACATCTATCGCTGTTCCTGTTCCAGATCATCAGAATCAGGACAACATGAACAATCCATAATGGAATTGTAGTGGCTCATTCAGAGACAAAACTCATACTCAAATGCAATTGGCTCAGTTTTTTCCCCACTTTCTTACTTGGGATTTGGGAAACAACACCAACACCAACAACAACAACTTTATTTTTGTATTCCGCCTCCATCTCCCTGAAGGGACTCAGGGTGGCTTACATGGGGACAAGCCTGGTCAACATAGTTAAAATGTAACACACCAAACTTTATAAAACAACAGCATAACACAGTATAAAAGCAACCATCGAGCAAGACAACCAATGGCTGAAATAGTAACAGTTTCTGGGCCTGGGCCAGCAGGCTGGTGCAGTAGCAAATAGGATATGAAAAATATTGCAGAGTGCAGTTCTCTTGTTCAGTGTTTTGTCTGTTAGTTTTGTTCTTTTTTGTGATAAAAAGTGAAGGGAAGAGAACCATATACAGTTGTTCCTCCATATCCATAGATTCTGTAAACATGGATTCAACCATTTATGGCTTGAAACCCCTCCCCCCAAAATACCCCAAAACCAAACAATTTTTATAAGGTACGCCATTTCATTATGGCATTATATGTAATGGGACTTGGTAATCTACAGATTTTGATATCAATAGAGGGGTCTGGAACCAAACCCAGCAAATAGCACTGGGTCCACTATATTTTGGGCTCTTGGGAGGAATGGCGGCATATAATGCATTCATTAGAATAGAAAACCAATGGCCTCCTTTGAATCCTATCATGCTAACCCACAATAGAAAAGATACAGAACTTTTGCCATGAAAAATACAACCTTTTCCATTCATTTGTTTGCTTGATGTAACAAGGCTCATTGTGTTTTTAGCATGATTGCACATGTGGCATTTATTTTTAAGTTAAGGGTTGATATTTTATGCCATTTTCATTTGAGTTCTGTGAGCATAAATAGGAAATATGCCATGAAACAAAAAGAAAGGGGAAAAGAACACCCTCTGGGTGTCTGAAATGCTAAAAATTGTCATCAGATGGTGTATTAACAATTAGGACAGTACAGCTCTATTGCTGCCAAAGAGAATTTAGATATAAACAAGTGTTCAAGCAATGAAGCATGCTTGAGCTGGTAAAACTGAAAGGGGAAAAATGATCAAAATCATGCTAAGTGGCAAATAGAACAGTCAAACTGGTACCCAGGAACCAGACTCCTGCAGGGATAGCACATTTACCTTAATAGAAATGCATGTTAAATAAAAACATGCATATACCATATTAATTCTTATTTAATAACTATTTGTATATGCTGCCTCACACAGTCACATTTTCTCGGTATCTTATAATGAGAAAATAAAAAGCATTAAAACTGTAAGGAGATAGGTAGATGGTCAGACAGACAAAGAAGAAGAAGAACTTTACTTTTCTACCCCGCCTCCATCTCCCTGAAGGGACTCGGGGTGGCCAAGCCCAGGCAACATACAGTTAAAAGCAAATCAATAACAAATTACAATTTAAAAAGCATAAAACATCATAACAATAATAGACAGCATCAAGCAGCAAAAGACAATTTTGAAAAAAAAGGGGGGGGGAGGAAGGCCAATATGCGAGCTGATTAAAGGGTAGTTGGTTCAATAGGGTGGATGGAAATGTATAATAGCATCGGAAATATAATAAAAACAGAACAATTCAACAGGATCAGAATCAATTCAGTGTAACTTAACTTACAAAAACTGAAAAGTAATGTGATATGGGAATTCAGGTTGAATGATGACTCAAGTCACGATATAAGTCATATGTCATAGGAGTTATCAATTGAAAGCACAACGAAAATCCAAGTCTTTAATTCCTTGTGGAATGTGGGTAGGGAGGGTGCCAGCCTAATCCCCCTGAAAGATACTCAAAGTTATAGCTTTAGTTGATGGTCCCAGCTATGGTAGGTTTATGGAACAATTGCTCAACAGCAAATCAACATTCATGTAAATACTACTACAGGTTGAGTACACCTTACCTAGATTTCAAAAATCTAAAATTGTCCATGTGGATGGCTAAGATAGTGACAAGTTTGCTGTCTGGTGGTTCAACATATGCAAACTTTTTGATTAAAAGTATTGTGCAAAAAAAACCCAAAACAACCAGGTTATGTGTGTAAGATGGTCAAAGATACATTCTTTCATACGGAAGTACTGGTATGAGAAGATGGTAGCCTTTTCAAAAGGATAGTCTAAACCAGTGATTTCCAAATTATGGATTCTCCATGTGATTTTGTATTTTGGTTTCCAGAAGTTCCAGCCAGCTTGGCCAACAGTCTGGAATCCTGGGAGATGGAGCCCAAACTATGTGATAGACCAAAGTTTGGGAATCACTAATCTAAACTGATAAACCACATGCTTATCTGTGTCTGTTAGCCGTGCTGCTAACTAAACATGAGACACTCCATGAGTTTGCAGGGGAATCTGACCACCAGTCATGATTGACCAGTAATGGGAAAAGGAGAGTGGATTAAATGAATATTTGGTTATGATCCAGTGAGGCAATTGTATGGCAGATGTGGATAGGTGTGGATTGATTCTGAATATGAAATCATCGTGGCAAGACACACTCACTTCAGAACACATCTATTGACACATGCCCATGCCCTCTGGGCACTTGGAAAATAAAGAAGCCCTGAATGTGCAACTTCCATCATAAGTAAGACCTATTTCAAATGCACTTGGGTGGTGGTTCCTGCCATTTTGAGGCAAGGCATTTAATGTCATGGCATAGCTTTCACTGAAAGGTAATGCATATTCATTTGAACAAGTTTGGTTTCCAGAGAATACTGAAAAATGTATAGCTTTGTGGTCTCTGATTCATTCTCTCCCTCTATTATACAATGCTTGTTTATTTACAGAATCTTGGGTTGGGGAGTCTAAGAATAATTGAGGCCCCTTCTTCGCTGCCATATAAAATCCAGATTATCTGCTTTGAAATTGATAATATGGCAGTGTAGAAGGGGTCTGAGTCACTAGGAAAGTTGAAAACAGCTGGTAAGACAGAAGGCAATAGGAAAAGAGGAAGACAACATTCCATTCAACCAAGAAAGCCATGGCCCTGAGTCTGCAAGACCTGAGCAGCCCTGGAGAGAACAGAGTGCTCAAAGGTATCTCATTCATGATTCATAATGACTTGACAGCAGTTAACAACAATCTCTTCTAGGGGTATGCTAAATTCCGTTTGGTGATTTGGGATTCAGGACAATTCAGCAATCTGGCAGCTGGATCACCCAAAACAGACTGGGCAGGATCCAGCCAAAGTCTTAACTGAAATTGATCATTGATATTTCGCCTAATGGAGGTGATGGGACTGAGCAGGACTCTACCTGAGGCTGAGGCCATGGCATGTCAGCGGCCTCGCAAATCAGGCAAAATAGGCTCCTGCTGGTGGTGGCTCCTCCTCTCATATCTTCCCAATTGTTTCCTTGAGCCCTTGCCAAAGCCCCCCCCCCCCCCCCGCGCAAACAAATCTGTACAACATAGTTCTGTTCCTGGGATTTGTAGTTTTATAAAGCACTTGCTTATTCATTACAGAAGACCTCCAGTGCATTCTTCTGAATTATATTTCCCAATGTATTGTGAGAAGAGGAATAGGGGTTTAAATTAGGATGGACTGGGAAATGTAGATCACAGGAGTGCACTGTAGCTCTTTCCCAGAAAATTTTAAGACACACAAAACTACCTGTTTTTGTCTCCTGAATAGTGTAAGCAGGTAAATATTTTCCTAAACCAAGTTGGAATGTTGACAGAAGTTTTCCTGTTCTCAAAATGCCATGGATTGAATCCACAGAAATTTTGGCTCAGCGCTAGTAAGGATGGATTATAGTATTTGAGAAAGTGCCTGCTGAAGATTTTTCAGCAAGCTGTTTTCTGTTTTGGTTATGGAAATCAAAGGATTCAGTGGTAAGCATGGCATTTTTGAAACAGAGGCATATCAGTGGCTCTGGCGGGAAAAAACACGTTATTGCTTGAAGTTATAATTGTGAGGAAAATAAGACGATGGTGTTCAAATGAAGCTTGACAGCCCGCATTGCAGGCGAGAGCCATCTGTGCTGTGGCAGCTCTGTTTGTATTTTAATGTTTAAACATACCACAAAGATAATTAAGAATAACTATAATTAAAAATGATTACAACAAATTACTTTTCTCTCAACAGTAATGCGTGCCGGAAACTTATAACTTTATAAAAGAGGTTACTTTATCAAGTCAAAGAAAAAATAGAAGTCTTAGTCAGTTTTTCTCCCTCCTTCCCTTTTCTGTGTATATCAGATATATACATATAGAGAGAATGTGTGTGTGTATGCACACACACACAAACACACATGCATATGCACACACAAATACTCATTAACATTCTGTAGCCAAGCAAAGGACTACTGTGTGCCAGTAAAAATGCACTGTGTAACTGATATAAATTACACAAGTCATGCAGACATTCTGACGATGTGCAAAAAAAAAAAAGAGTTGTTTCACTTTAACTTTAACTTTTTGTAATATATTCTGAATTTCTCCTAGTTCTGGAAGTCTTATGTATCACACAAAGAATCTGTGTGAGTGCAAAGACTGGTTGGAAGGAGACATAGGACAGCATGCAGGAGCCTTGCCTCAACACCCCTACTCATGTGGGCTCTATCACTGCTAATTTCATACACACACACACACACACACACACACATATATATATATATAGTCTAGAAATCTTATGTAAAAAAAACCCGTTGGTCAACCCATCTATGGATCAATGTAAGTACTATCCCTTAAAGCTTATCAAGAAAGAACTATCTCTTAGTAGAGTGGTGAAAGCTGAGAGCTTAGTCCAACTCGGGAGAACCTAAAAGAAGCATTGATCTTCTCTACTCTCAGCCATTCCATTGTTTCTGGCTTTTTTGAATGCCTGAGTGGGAAAATGGTGGTGGCAGCCAGAAGCTGATGGTCCCTGAGATGACACTGATGCATTCTCTTCCCTAAAAATGGCTATAGACTTATACATTGGTCATATTAAAATTCATAACTTTGGTCCCAAAACCTGCTTTTGACTTATACATGAGGTTGACACACACATGAGGTTGACACACACATAAGTGTATATGGTACCTCATCTAACAGGGGAATCTTTGGGGTAAAATGTAGATATCTTTGTAACTAGTTGCAACAAATGTTGCCCAACTTTATATCACATTATCTTTTCTTTCAGCAATCACTGAAAAGTTGTTTCAGTTACCCACATCTGTCAAAATATGTCTTTTCTAGGAATTTTCTAGATTCCTCAGACATAGAGTCATTGTGGAGAACTTAGTAAATTCCTAGAGATGATACCTCTCTAGAAATTTTCTAAGTTCTCCACAACGATTCTATGGTGATTTCTGGTGGATGTCCATCATTTCAATAGAGCTTGGTGTTATCCATATTTTCCTTTTCCCATGGTATGTTCACATACATATCACCTGTACAGCCAGATACCGGGGTTGTACTATAGTGAATTCAATTATGGTGTAGTTAAACAGAACATGAAAATGACAGTAGAGGAAACGAAAGCTATGACAAATGTATAGCCTTGGAAACAATTCATTTTTCAATTCAACAACTCAATTAATAGCATGTCTTTGAAACAATTCAAGTCAATTAATGATTTAGACTTGACTATATTTATGTAATGCCAGAACATTGATATAAGAAGCCTTTTTGAGACCACACATAATTTGAGAAACAAAAGCTGTTTTCCATTGTGAAAAGGAGTGTTTGTAATATTATCTTTCAATCTTCTGTTACATCAAAGCACCAGTAACAAACTAGCTGAATATAATCATGAAAACAAAGCAAATGAGTGTTTTATCATCAGTCCCTAGTTAGAGCTAATATTTCCTCATAGATACTTTACTGTAATGCTATTATTTTCCAGAAGACAAAAATTAGATGCCCTTATCATGGATAGCTTTCTTCCTTGTCAACTCACTGTCCATTGTTTGGACAAAATGTTGGTGCACATAAGCTTAGTTTGACCCAGCATAGCTCTTTTTGAATTTTCAGTTGAAATAAGGGGAGAGCAAAGGTCATGGTTAAAGGTTTTGTTCTGCTTTTGTTCTGCTTTTGTTGACCTCAGTGCTTAGCTTGTAGGACTCAAGCAACTGACTGGCCTAGGTGCCTTCTAGAACTAGTATAGTGCTGGAGAGGAATTTGAAATTATCATTATTTGGTACATCTTGGAAAAGATCTTTGGGGGTTTTGTTTGTTAAATTTCTCAGTCAGGTGGGAACTAGGAATGCTGGGAGATGTAGTCAAAACATAATATTGTCGAGCTCTGATTTGGAAAATAGCCTGGGCTGTACTTTCTTAAAAGTTATTGGATGCTTTCTCTCTATCCTGAAGTTACTTTGCAAATATTCCTCCATATTTTCTCTATTTCTTTGGGAAGGCCAGCTGCCATATTACCCCTGTTCATGACACAGGACAAGCCTAGATCTAGTGCATTATGTGGTATGTAAAATGGAAGTCTGGCTGCCATCACTATTATTTCTTTGGCTGATTCGTAGTGGCATCAACAACAAATTGGAAAGTTTTGTTCAGAGAGGCTTTGCCACAGCTTTCCTCTTAATTTGCAACAATGGGACGTGCCTAAAGTCACCCAGTGGGTTTCTACGGCTGAGAGGGGGTTCAATCTCAGAGTCCAAATCCAAAACTCAAACCACTACACAACACTGGTGCAGGAGAGCATACATTAGCTCAGGAGACTATACAATAAGAGCATATAGAGCATACATTAGCCTTCCCATTGTAGTGACCACTTACAATGTTGAACTGATTTGTTCTCTGTTGTTCCAAATGTCAAGAAATGGTCAGGTCAAGGGACAGTAATGCAAAGCAACCAAATTTCAACCAAATATTAAGGAAAATGTTCAGTTATGCATTAATAACACGCATAACATGTTATTAATGCTTGGAGCTCTTAAACGGTGCAACAAACCAAGTCTGGAGGCACTCTTTTGCTTGGGCTATTGAAGAGGCTAGTTGATGATGTATTGAAATTATACAGCTCGATTCTCCATTACAAACCTTGCATTGAGAAAAGGACTGGACTAGATCAGAAATGTGGAGTGTGTGACCCTCTAGTTTTTGCTGAATTGGCTTAGACATTACAACCAGTTCTGAGGGATAATGGGAATTGCAGTCAAACAACCTGTGAAGAACCCCATGTTTCATGTCCCTAGACTAGATTATCTGGAAGGCTCATTCTATCCCTTATGATGTTTGGGTTCAATGTAGCATATCAGATAAGAATTTTTTCCCCTGACATGGATTCTTCATGCCACCAGGTTGTTTCTGTGGAGCAGTGGTTCTCAACCTAGGTGTTTTGGTCTACAACTCCCAGAAATCCCTGCCAATATACCAGCTATTAGGATTTCTGGGAGTTGAAGACCAAAACATCTGGGGACCCACAGATTGAGAACCACTGCTGTAGAGGGATGGTCAGTCCTTGAACAAAGAAAATAAAATTGATTGACAAAGAATTCAAGGCAGCCGAAAGAAAAGACTTTTACACACAATGAATAATTAATTGATAGACTTTGCTGGCAGAACATCTGATGATGAATTTTAGAAGATGCAACTTTATGGAGGAAAAATGCTTGATGAGTTATCAAGATTAGACATGAGTGTTATATTTAACCTTGCTATCCAAAGATAGTTTGAGCTAAAAGCAATCATTTGGGGAAATACACCAAGGGAAGACCTGCTTTGTCTAATGTGTGGGCTACTCAGAGATATCTGGCTGGTTCCCATTAGAAGAAAGATGTTGGACAAGATTAACCTTTGATCTATTGCCTTACAATATTATATTCTAAACTTGTGAGCCCATAACTACTGACTGATGTGGTATAGTCATGGAAAGCTGTTATCACATCACTTCGATACATGTGTAAATTGGCTGAAAGGCTTCTGAACATCAATCAGTGTTGGGCTATCTGCCAGAGTTTGGGCGCATGGGAGGAGATGTCGCAGAATATCTTCAAAATGCACTCTAATTCAAACCACAGCTTTCAGAGGCATGAAAATTGGCAAGTGTTGTTTGCTCATTTCAAGTCTTTGAATTCTTGGGTGTCTGCTTCTCTTTCCTACTTATATAGGTAATATAGTCGAATCCTAGACTGGATAAGATGCTGCATACTTGGTCACAATGCTAGTAACGTGGCTTCCCCCTTAATCTTGTATATAATAAAATGAAGGGTCCAATGATGTTGCTAAATTCATAAGAAGAAGAATTTAGGATTCCACTTTTTTTGTTGCTTAAAACGAGTCTTCTACTGTTGACACATTTCTGTATACGAAAGCACAAGGGGGCAGCATTACATTAAAATAAATTGCCGCGCTATATGTGCATCTATATTACTGAATAATCCACAGGCTGTAACTTTCCAGTAGGATGGAAATGTGTGGTTTTAAAACTGCTTGACCAGACACCACTGCAGGATCAGCTTATTGGTCCAGTGGCCTATAAAAATGAAATAGACATTTGAAGCGCAAAAGGATTTGCTTCTGCAGGATGCAGCCAATTGCATAACATGTTATTAATGAAATATGTGCACATGCTTGTGCTCATCTTACAGTCTTGCTAAAGAGATCCTTTCAGTGGACTTTGCTCATACTTTGTAATGATTCAGCTCACCTCACTGAGCCAGTATTGATAAAAGCTCCATCATTATCTTTCCAACCTTATGTTTAAAATACAGGTGATGATGAGAAGGATTTTGGAGGTCACTTCTGAATTACAGTTCCCAGCAATTTTATCCTGCATAACAAATGGTGAGGAATGCTGGGAACCAGGCCCGTAGCCAGGATTTCGATTGGGGGGGGGGGCTGAGTTTGTTTCTGGGGGGGGGGGGCTGAGTGTGAGTGAAAGAGGGTCTACCCTAGCAAACATTTTGTATCATTACCCCAATACCCCCATGCATATGGGATATATTGAGTATGGTGATCAGATCATGATATGAATAAACATAACAGTTTAAATAATGCACCAGTAAGGCCTTTTCGTGAACCACCATGATAATTGGGGGGGGGGGGCTGAAGCCCCTCAAGCCCCCCCCCCCCGGCTACATGCCTGCTGGGAACTGTAGTCATTAGCAATGTTGAGAGGACTCCATGTTTCCAAACCTTCTTCAAAAATAGGCAGTGGATTTTCAAAAACTCTGGGCCTTGAATTGGGAACATAATGTCTGGGATTTCCATTGATGATATGCAAGCTGTATGACTTCTGCCATCAGCAAGACAGGGGTCAAAATCCTTATTAGCACCATAGGACACTGTTACAAGAACCTGCAATTCCACTACAGTTACATTATCATTGATAGCTGATACATGTTGAGCACAAGGGGCGGCTCAACCCATTATGCAAAGTAAGCATTTGCAGTATAGTTGATTTTGCCCAGGGGCGCTCTTGAGGCGCTCTTGGGGGAAAATAGACCTTGACATATGCGAGTTGTAGTTACTGGGATGTATAGTTCACTTACAATCAAAGAGCATTCTGAGCTCCACCAATGATGGAATTGAACCAAATATGGCACACAGAACTCCCATGACGAACAGAAAATATATATCAGTGATTGGTTGGGGGGGGGGGGGGAGGCGCCAAAATACTGTTTGCTTACCATTGAAAATTACCTAGGGCCGCCTCTGTTGAGCACCATCAATTTTGCATCTCCTGCCATTACTGCAATTGCACCAATTCACCAATATGTGGTCCTGCAATTGTGCTTCCATACGTTCTCATAACTCTGCTATCCTGCACTATTGCTGTTCCTTAAATTTATTTTTATCTTTAGTGCAATTGTGCAATTCAAACTTTTAAAATCTGAAGAAAGCAAATATACATGTAAAATGTAAAATAAATGTAAAACCACCAACCTAGAGAGAGTGAGGAGCAGAGGGGAGAACCCCTGACATCACTTTACTGCCTGCACAGAACTGGAAGGGATCCCTTGTACCAAGTAGTTGATGGGAATGCTATAGGACTAGGAGCCATTAAGGTGTTTTACCCAATTAATAGGATTGTGCAAAAATTTGGAGGACATTTCATATTTTGAGAGATTTGGGTGATTTGTAGTTATGAATCACTGAAATACGAATTGGGAAACCAGCACCCTAACCTTTCTGAAACAAAATAGCCCTTCTAAAACATTTTGGAAAATGTTGATTCAGAGCATTTTTTAGAATGTAAGTAAGTTGCCTGGGGTGGGAGTGAAGAAGGGGCATGAACATGGCATTGTGAACAGGTATGTGTGGTTAACCTTTCTTTTTGACAATCTCTTTTTGGCAAACTGGTTTAGCAGATGAAAAATGGTTTTTTTTCTGGCAATGGAGGTTTCGGCATCAGTAACTGTTCTTCATTGAAGCTGCTGCTGAACATCTTTTCTGCCTCTTCAATAATCTCATCTATCCGCAACGTGTCTGTGTTGTCAACATTCTCAAGAAGCTGTCTACATTGGTTCTCCTCTTCCAGCATCACACGGCTTACCATTTTCAGCATTGCTTGGTACTTTATGCTCCCTGCCATTTCTCCTTGGGGATCCAGCCAGGTCTACCGGTCCTCTGGAGACAGAACTTCCACGGTAAACTGTTAATGGTGACCTGCGCTCTAAAATATTTATTTTATTATCAATTATTGTTGTTGTTGTTGTTGTTGTTATTATTATTATTATTATTATTATTATTATTATTATTATTATTATTGGACTCATAGAGTTGGAAGAGAACCCAAGGGCCATCCATTCTGACCCCCTTCTGCCCAAAAGGAAGACCTGAGTATCCTTCCTGACAGATGGCCATTGAGACTCTGCTTATAGGATTACAGAATGCTGGAAGTTAAAAGGGACCCCCAAAAGCCACCAATCCAACTCAACCCAAACCCTCCTAGCAGATTGCCATCCAGCATCTGCTTAATTATTTGTAAAAACTTTTAAAAAACTCCTAAAAATCTGTGGATTACTGAAACATTCTGAAATTTGATAGGCTTAAAGTGGTAAATGTGGCCTACAACTGTGGCAATTTTCATCCTTTGATGTGCCATATTTTCCAAATCACACTATGAAATGTTGTATTTTGTTTGTTCATGAATAAACTCAGAATTCATTGTAATGTCCAAGCAGTCCAAAAGAAACATTCAAGAGGTTATTACCAGATGCTGGCTAACATATTTTTAGTAACACACACCAGTGTAATATTAACACATAATGTTTCTGTCCATCCATCCAAAACTCTTATGTGACAATCCTCACCTCCTCAAAACTCATCTGTTTTTTTGTTTTTGTTTTCCCAACATAGTTATGCTGTGGTTGTGGAGCACCTGGCTCTGTTCCTATAGCACAACACACAAGGATAAAAGCCTTTGGGACTTCCCACTGATCATTCACAAATCCCAGAGAATATCATTATTGTGCATCTAACTATAGAGACATAGCTGGAAGTACCTCAGCTGTCCCCAACTCTTCACTAGCCATTACACGGTCATGTTGAAAAGTGACCTACATGAAGAAAATTAGAGAAGAGGCGGCACATGGTTTCATGTGGTCAAAAAGTTATGCCCTCCAATCCAACAGTAGTAGAAGAGCCCATGGAGACTACATAGCTCCATGGGCTCTTCTATGAGCTCAATCGACCTTATACCTGCAGCACTCAAACTATTTGAAGCCAAGCCACTAGCACAACTCCTGTATGGTGTCCAGCTAGGCCCCTTCTCCATTTTTGCTCCACTAGAGCTGATACAGTTAAAGTTTCTGGGATCAATCCTACAAGTACCAAAATGTGTTTCCAATGCCATCCTGCAACTAGAGACAGGTTTCATGAGAGTCGAGGCCATGAAAACTACTGGCTTGGAATATCTAGCACTCCCCTTGGTCTTGCCTCTTTCACCATGGAAGATGACTTCCAGTCTACATGAAAACAGGCTGTAGCAACTAAAATCTCATCACTGGGCTTCTCCCCAGGGTTGCTATTCAGTATGGAATACGTTCAAGCCAAAGCACTCATCAAACAATATATCATGGACACAGAGCGTCCATTGGATCTTGCCTCCACCCCAACCTTCATTGACAGCAAAGACAGCATATATCTCACCTCCCCTATGGCATACTTAACAAATCTAGAGGTTCCTAATCATTGGAGGGTCTTCACCCTGGCTGGATGTCACACCCTTCCATCAGCTGTACTCGAGGGCTGATACCGGAAGATCCCATTTCCAAAGACTCTGCCATTGTGACTCCAGTCACACAAAAACAACTGATTCTCCCCTGTTCTGCAGAGACATTTGATCTAGACTCATCCTGTCTTTGATATAAAAGTACCTGGGCTACTCAGGACAATTCTACACCACCCTGCTGCTTTCAGATACCAATTCAGTTATAACCCAAAATGTTGACAAGTTCTGTGCAGCAGCATTTAAAATCCACCAGGTGATGACTGACTCCAAAAGTTAGCAGTCTAAACATCAACTAACTGAAATATAAATTAATGCCCCCCACTCCCTTAGACTTGTGCCCTGAATGCTTCTACCCACCATCAATTCACTTCCTCTCCATCCCCTGCTAGTCCCTTCCCATTTTCTAAATAGTTTTACACCTTAGCCTTCAACATACCTCTGTTTTCTAGCCTTTTAGGTTTCAATGTACAATGCTTTTATGAGACTGTAACCCTTTCTCCTTCTGCTGGTCTATGACAGTAATTAAATGTGTTTGTTTGCTTGTTGTGTCCCCTCTACTCAAGAAGGCTTCAGCCCTGGTGATTTCAATAACATTCCCTGAAAGTAGAAAGATTAAAAGCTACACTTGGATGAAATAGACACTATGTATGATGGGCTAGATAATGTGGGTAGGTGGAGTTCTCCAAACAACTGCTGCATAGTTTCCAAATTTCTAAATAATGGGATGATTGGGGTGGTGGTGATAAAAACAGGAATGTATTTATCTATACCACCAAGCATTTGCTGGGTAATTATGAAAAACAAAGAGAAGGAAGGGAGAAAGGAAAAGAGGAAGGGGAAGAAGAGGAAGAAAAGGAAGAAGAAGGGGGTGAAGAAGAAGAAGAAGAAGAAGAAGAAGAAGAAGAAGAAGAAGAAGAAGAAGAGAAAAAGGCCACATCAATCTCTGCAGTTGAGGCTGCCAGTAACTTGGTGTAACTCTGCACCATTAATTTCTTCCAGAGTGACATTCTGATATGAGTTGAACAGATGGAATTGCAGGATTGTTCTAGCAAATTTATCATAAAAAATGCATCCGACACCTGTGTAATTTGCCTAATCATTTTCCTAATAAGCTCCCACCATTAATTATGCACGATTTCCACAATGCAATCAAGATAAAAGTAAATCTGATGACTTAATACCCTTCAAAATAATTGGTTCACCCAACACAAGGCCTCCTCTCCTTTCCATTGCTGTGCCAGTTAATTGGGAGGGGAGGAGAGGGGAGGTAGCACCCTGTAGGAGTCAGCAGAATGGCTGCGGATCTCATGGTGGGAGGCAGACCTGCTGTTTTTTTGGGCAAGAGTCAAGGATATTAACTCATGAAAGAAAAGAATCTGGGCTTTCTCTTGTCTTGCTCCCCCCCACTTACCCCTACTATTTCAGTCTCTTATGCTTCTATCTTGGTTCTCTCTCTTTATTCTCCCCTCCTACACACACACACAGACACACACACACACGTTACTCCACCCAGTAGCAAACAGATACGATTAGTGTTTTTCAGCCATCATAAAAACTGACTGCGGGACTCCGTAGGCCTAATGAGAATCAACTTTTCTGAGGCTGCTGTCTTGTGGTGCATCCCACCTGTCACATCATTAGGTGCGGCGTGTGCCTGGAATCCACTTTGCTAAATGAGATTTACAGGCCCCTGCGAGAGGGAGCCATCCTGCAGCATTCCGGCTTCAATTAGCTAAAGATTAATTGTCTGTGAAAGGGAATGAAAGTTTTACTTCAACTGACCTGGAAAAAAAAGAAGAAGAGGGAAGAGAGAGTTGGGTGGTGTTGGCAGAACTGCGGAAGTAGGGTTCAGGTATTCCAATCCACCTAGGCCTGGAGGCAGTGTGGGAAAACGTGATAATTTAAAGGTGCTGCAAATTTCCTACACCTCGTCTGGATGAGCAAAATTAACTAGCACTAAAAGCTGTCAAATTAAAGGTTGACTTCTGGATATTAGCACCTTAAATGTCACTGAATATTCTCCCTCCCAATCTGTCTCCCTCCTCTTCCTGCACTCTCTTTCTTTCTCTCCATCCTTTCAAGCCATCCTCTCCTCCTGTGACTCCTTTCTTTTTTTGGCAAGCCCCCACTTCGGCACACCTGCACATATGCACAAACTGCTACCCTACTGCTGTTCCCACTAACTACTTGTGCGTGCCTGGACTGGAGGTGTTTGGTATAAATTGCTGATGTAACCATGGCTACAGAACAACCAGTAGTTACAAAATTTCCTCCATATTTAATGCCAGGCTAATTATGTTTGACTGTGTCATAATGGGTAGTGAGGACTGGTGGGGAGGCAAAAGTGTAATCTGGAAGAGGAGTCGGAGAAAACAGAGAAGGTCTAAGAAAGAAAGAAAAATGGAAACAACGATAAGCAATATCAAAAACAACAGTGCAACAGCTAACCTTGCCCTTGGCAGTTTTATCCAAACATGAATGGAACAACTAATGGGGCATGAGAGCTTTGTTGGTTCCCTGCCTAATATCATACCATGTATATATCACAGACCCTGAAGAATCAAGAGACATAAAGTTTGTATAGTAGACTGAGGGACATGATTTTACAAGTATCTGGAGTATCTGTGTGATGTCCACCCTCTGATGGGGTATATCTACACTGTAGAATTGATTCCATTTTATCTGCCATGGTTCAATGCTATGGAATCATGGGAGTTGTAGTTTTATAAGTTTTTACCCTTATCAGCCAAATAATTATTTCTTATTTATTTATTAATCGAATTTATATACTGCCACTCCCCGAAGGCTCGGAGCGGTTTACAACATCCACATGCAATACATTACATTTAAAAACAAAGAAAATTTTCAATCAACCAGATTCAAATGCCAGCCTAAATAAATAAGTTTTACAAGCTCTACGAAAAGATAGTAAATCTCGGAGAGCTCGTGTTTCCGCTGGCAAGGCATTCCACAGGTAAGGAGCCACCACCGTGAATGTTCTGCGCCTAGTAGACATCAGGTGAAAGGTCCTAAAATTGGGAACTTCAAGGAGATTCTGATCATCTGAACTGAGGGATCTTAGGGGTTGGTAGGGGGTGCGGCAGTCCCTCAGGTACACTACACTGCACATACTAGGGCAACATAGCTGTGAGATATGGCAATTAAAGTCGTACCAAATTGCATCAGTTCTACAGTGTAGATGCATCCTTGGAAGATACTGGCTTCCAAGTGACTTCCCTTGGGCCATGCTTTGCACCAGAACTTGGAAAATTTATTTTTATAGTCTACAATTCTTGGTGGTCCTGGAAGGTAAAGGGATCTGGAATTTGTTGTTGTGCTTGTGCAAATCCTTGCAAAGTTCATGTTTACACTAATCAAAAGATTAGCCATTTACCTCTCAAGGAAGTAACAATTCTTTCCCAGTGGAATTGGCAGTTAAGATACTTTGTCTGCCTAAGGGAATCACCAGCCTCAGAATGTCTGTGTTTCCTGACCACCAGTATGCCTGCATCCTTTTGGCCAACTCTAAACTCTTTATCCATTTTTTGTCTAGAGCTAGAGAACATACTCCACCAAAGCATATTATTATTATTATTATTATTATTATTATTATTATTCTGACACAAAAATACAGTATGTCATAGCAAATGAGATCTAAATGCTGGATTTCGTATCACAAAATCACAAGTCAAACACTTCCCAAGCGTCTAGAACTGTGTGATGTATTTTCGAATGATGTGTGCAGATCCAAGTAAGGTGGCCTTTTGCAGTTGACAGATCGTGATTTTGTCAATGTTCATTATTTCCAAATGATGGCTGAGATCTTTTGGCATGGCTCTCAGTGTGCTGATGACCACTGGGACCACCTGTACTGGTTTATGCCAGAGCCTTTGCAGTTCAGTTTTGAGGTCCTGATAATGGCTGGGTTTTTCCTGTTGTTTTTTCTCAATGTGACTGTCACCTGGTATGGCAACATCAATAATCCAAACTTTTTTCTTTTCCACAATCGTGATGTCTGGTGTATTGTGTTCCAAAACTTTGTCAGTCTGGATTTGAAAGTCCCACAATATTTTTGCGTGTTCATTTTCCACTACCTTTGCAGGTTTATGATCCCACCAATTCTTTACTGCTGGTAGGCAGTACTTGTGGCATAAGTTCCAGTGAATCATTTGGGCCACAGAGTTGTGCCTCTGATTGTAGTCTGTTTGTGCAATTTTCTTGCAGCAGTTGAGAATATGATCCATGGTTTCATCAGCTTCTTTGCACAGTCTGCATTTTGGGTCATCAGCTGATTTTTCAATCCTGGCCTTAATTGCATCATCATTGTTATTATTATTATTATTTATTATTATTATTTATTATTATTATTATTATTATTATTATTATTTCATTTCTTACCCACCTTTCCTCATCCTTTCCTCATGGCTTGAGGGAAGTTACAATATGTTACAATATAGTTAAACGCATAATCAAAACTTCTAAAAAGTTTATATCAATATTACACAATACCTCTACAAATAGCCAAAAAGGCAGCTGCAATTGAAAAATACCTGTTGGGAATGTAAACAAGCAATGGGATCTTTATTTCATGTGGTGGTTCTGCAAGAAGGCTAGAAAAAAGTATCTAAACTAGAAAAAAGTATCTAAACTAAGAATGTCCATGCACTCAGAGGCATTCTTACTAGGCATAACAAATAGATCACTTTTGAAGACTTATGACAGACTTTTCATTCTGATGACAACTGGAGAAAGAATTGTGTATGCATTGACGTGAAAACTAGAAGAAACACCGAAAATGGAAAAATGGATGTTAAAAGTAGCTGAAATAGTGGAAATGGACATTTTGAGAAGATATCTTCAGATAAAAGAAGCATCAATAGTTAAGAAAGACTGGGAACCCTTCAAAAATTTCCTGGAAGAAAATAAAATGCCAACATTGGAATTTCATGTTTAAAATGTTAACCTATTACATTATATTTTACACAATAAACTAAACAATATAGAAAAAACAAAAAAAATCTTATGTATATGAAAGAAGGATATGTAAATAATTTTTTTTTATTTTCAATAAAAAGTAACAACACATAATCATTGTAAACATTCTATAAAACACACATATTAAAATGAATTTCTATATATACAACAATACACAGAACAAAGATTAAAACATAGGACGCACGTTTAAAATACATGATTAAAACTGACCTGGTAGGTACACACTGAATTCTTTCCCCAATCCCTGCCATGCAAGACCTATTTAATGACACCAACTATAGCCAATTATGAACTTTCTCAGATCAAGTGTGATGTTGGGGGGGGGGGGGGAGAACCTCCGATAAAAAAAAATATCCTACCTGCCCCCAACAAATGACCAGAAACTTACACTGCACTGAGGGTGGGAAAGTGGGTTGAAAGAATCCAGCAAAGGGGACTTGTGAGTAGACATGCACATGGAATTTGTTCCTACTATTTCTATCGTTTCTTTTGTGTCTTCCCTTTCTTTGGAAGCACAAAATGGGAATCTCACTCCCCACATTGAAATCTGCTCCTCAGATTCGAGCCAAGCCAAATTTGCCTCCTTGCCTGTGTGTAGGCAGGCCTGGAGCTTGGCTGCAGGTGTGCTCTGAGTCTGCTTGCAAAGCCCTGCCACACATGCCATCTTGGAGAGTGTGGTGGGACAAGTGTGGCAGCTCACGGGGTGTGCAGATGGGCTGCAGGTGTGCTCTGGGCCTGTCTACATGCTCTGCCACACATTGGGGCCACCAACGAAAGTCAGAACATGAAACAGGGCAAGGTTTACCCCAAAGCACAAGACTACTTGTGAGTATTTTATTGGACTGTTTATAGCTTCTTGCCCTGTGTGTGTACTTTGTACCTGCATTCACATGCCTGACCAACATTTATTAGGGATACAGCACTCCTAGGAGCCCCCGGTGGCGCAGTGAGTTAACGCACTGAGCTGCTGAGCTTGTTGATCGAAAAGTCACAGGTTCAATTCCGGGGAGCGGCGTGAGCTTCCGCTGTCAGCCCTAGCTTCTGCCAACCTAGCAGTTCGAAAACATGCAAATGTGAGTAGATCAATAGGTACCGCTCCGGCGGGAAGGTAACGGCGCTCCATGCAGTCATGCCAGCCACATGACCTTAGAGGTGTCTATGGACAACGCTGGCTCTTCGGCTTAGAACTGGAGATGAGCACCACACCCCAGAGTCAGACATGACTGGACTTAATGTCAGGGGACTACCTTTACCTTTACCTTTTTACAGCACTCCTCCATATCCACAGCAGCTTGTGCTGTAGGGTCTTGGGTGCAAAACCTGTGCCAGAAATAATATTTACAGAATAGTGGACTTCCCAATCATACTTTATTCCAATGGGTCTGTTCTGTTTGGGGGCAACTAATAGGATTCAGAGCTATATGTTTTATATTTTATAGCAGTTGTGGGGATACGTAGCCCCTTCATAAGTACTTGGACTGTAGCTCTCAGCTTTTCTGACCCCTGGCTATGGTGGCATGGGATTCTGGGAGTTGCAGCTCAACAACATCTGCAGGGGAGTTTCATTCCCATTCCTGGGTTATAGTGTAATCAATACAGCCTTCATTATACAGTCCCACCAACTCATCCCCTCAGGTTGCTTCTTTACATGCTAAAGAGAAAAGAAAATATCTTGCACATCAGATCTTTCCTAAGGATTTCAGGGCTTTTTTTGGTGTTGTCGAAATACATATTCACTACACTTCAGGTATCTTTTGAAGGGGACCAAGTGTTATAACAGAAGGTAGTCTTTTCTGTTGCCCCTTTCACAGACCATTTATCAAACTGTCTTGATGAAGTAGCTACACCGGTTGCTCTGCATATTGAGTATTCATCTTGAAAGCCAAATCCTTGCTTGAAATTTCTTCAGATCCTCCCCAAATCTTATATAGCCTCCATATGGGGACAAGGAATGATTTATAATATCCCAGCTTTTCTATATGTGCATTGGCTCCTTTGAAATTGAATTAAATGTGCTTCTCTGTTAGTAATGATGTTGCTCTCTGGTGGCCCAAAGCCTAGAAAAGGATCTAAGCCTTAATTCTACTGACAGCTAATAGAGCTATTCCTTTTAGCTGGAGTGCTAAAGGTCTTTGCTTTGGGAACTGGCAAGTTCAAAGTTTATCCACTGAGCTAGAGAGTTGTCATTGAACTAATGATCATACACACAGAGCCAGTCATGGACTTGTTATTAGTATATTGGGTGTGTGGTGGTCTTGGGGCTAGTGAACCACATTTCAAGACAGTGCAGCTAAGAATCTCTTCTGACCACTGAAATCCAGCCAAGACAGGGGAAAGCCAAGAATACAATCCAGAATCATGTTATTGTGAGCACTTGGAACAGTCACTATTTTAAGGTATAAATCCATTTGTTTGATCATAGAATCATAGAGTTGGAAGAGACCACATGGGCCATCCAGTTCAACTCCCTCTCATGCAGGAAAAGCACAAAGTACCCCTGACAGATGGCCATCCAGCCTCTGCTTAAAAGTCTCCATGGAAGGAGCTTCCACCACACTCCAAGGCAGAGAGTTCCAGGTACAGTTATAGCTATTGTTATTCACAGAACACAATCTATGAACAATAACAGAAAGTCTAGGGGCTTTGGAGAGTTTTAGACCTACAAGAGCCACATGAAATTCACAGATCACACTTTGCGTAGTCCTGTGCCAAAGGAAGTCATTTCTTCTGTGGAATGAAACTGGGTTCCAAATAATATACCCTTGTAATGCCATAGAGTACTGTCCATGGTAATGTTGCAAGGATACTGTTGCAATGGGAAGCCATTGGAATGATATTAAGCATGATGAATTAAATATAAAGCACAGTCACACAGAGTATGTCATTAAAGTAAAAAAAAATAGTCATCAAAACATGGGAAAAACTCTCTCTTTTCAAGTCAGTGCTCTCACCCTGAGATTCCTCCTCTTTGCTGTGAAAACCTAAAATAGAGGGACCAGACCCTGAGACCTGGCAACCTTATCCATCACTACAACAAACCTACCATTTCATGCTCAAAACAGCATATCTGGATATCCCTTGGGCTTAATTTTAAGATTCCAAGCACTTGGGTGGCCACCTTGATTTTGTTACTCCTGTTGTTCCCTTGTTTTTGACAGCAAGTGGTACAGTGTTCCCTTTTATTCATTGTTTTCAGTTATCATTCTCTAGTTTTTTTTTCACCTTGGTCAAGGAACATTTCTCTTTGAGAAAACAAGAGGATATTCTGGAAAAGGAAAATATAAACCTCTGTGCCTTTCTCGTGGTGATCGGAAAATTTAAATTAATTACAGCTGCTTGGAACTTAATACTTTTCCTCAGAATCTCCTTGTAAGTCAGATGATAAGAAAATCTAAATTAAACTTTAATTCCCTGATACAGAAAGCCTTGACTCCTTCGATCAGAAGAGTTCTGGAAGGCCTTATTCCGCCTACAGTGTACAGGTTTGTTACCGAATGGCCCGATTATATAATTAGACTCTGCTTTCATTGCTTTAATGAACTTATTCCAGCCCACGCTTAATTCTGAGGCATGATTGGAAAAAGCCCCATCTATGTAAAATGTACTATGCATGATCATGCAGGGCTGCCTGTAGATCAAAACGGGAGGTTTTATTGATTAAAGTCTCCCTGCAGTAGAGATTTAGAAAAAAAAGAAGAAGCAAGGGGATGTTTTATCTTGCTATCTATTTGAAAGATATAGATTCCGGTTATTTGCTGAGGTAAGGGAATGTCTGCCGTATCAAGTTCTTGACACAAGGACTGACAGGAGTAGAGAGACCCCTTTGAAGATTTACCTTCCTAGCTTGGGGAAAGCAGCTGCAGCCTTGTTTTCAGAAGAAAATTGTACCATCCAAGATACCAAAGAGTATTAAAATCCTCTGTCTTGGAAATGTGTCCCACATTGCTCTTGAACAGGCAAGAGGAGAGGCCTAAAAAAATTCACTTCTATCTTAAAGTAGTGGTGAAGGGAGGGTGGAAGGGTGGGTACTTTCAGGTCACTGCTGCATTGGAGAAAAGCCATGTGATATCTTGAGCTGATAGCAGGTTCTTGTCCTACATATGTCCTATTTAATCATTGGGCTACAGTATGACTCCCATATCCACAAGGGATACATTCCCGGACTTACTATGGAAATGTGAAAGTATAAGTAATAGGCCTGGGTAACAACGGAAAAATTTGTTTCTAAACTCGCTTCGTTTTTAGGGGTCCATCGCGTTTCATTTTTTTTAAGAATTCCGAAATTTTGCTTTTAAATCGATTCGTTAATGGCGGACGCGATTGCGCAATATACTAAAAAACCTCCAAATGGGACAGGGGAAACTTCTGAAGCTTCCCGCTCCCTCTGTTGTTGACTGTTGGTGTGATAAAACAACCAACAAGTATAAAACTTGCACCAGACATGCGAAAATAATTATGAAATAATTACGAAATAATTACGAAATAAATTGAAAAAATTGTTTTGAATCTAATTTACTCCTCACACTATTCCTGCATGGCTCAATATTGGATCGTAAGCTAATTTAAATACAAATTAATAACGAATTACGAAATTAACGAACGAAACCGCCCAAGCCTAATAAGTAATAGTGAACTCTATTGTAATGAATGACCACCTTCTGAATTCCTTTCTGATATGTTTGCTTTCAGTCTTAATTATATGTAGCAGTCATTGTTGCTATAGTAGTAGTAGTAGTAGTAGTAGTAGTTGTTGTTGTATACCTTCATGCAATTATGATGTATGGCAACACAAAGGCAAACTATTACAGGATTTGTGGAGAGTGTGTGACTTCCCTGGGTCACAAACGCTTTGAAAATCCACTCACAGTAGTTTTGAACCCTAGTCTTCAGTAATCAAAAGTGATTACGAATAGGTTTAGAGTGAGGGATTCCTTCCCACACATTCCTATGCATGCTTATCCCAGAAGGGGCCTTTGTATTACTCTTCTTGCTTCCCACTATCTCCTCCCCCTTTGAAGATGTAGCAATGGAATCTCTATGAGGTATGAGGTAACTTCCTCTTTAAATATATTTTGATTGCCTTGGGCTGGCCATGTGGACATTCACCACCATTGTTTCTTCTGTTTCTTTTATTCTTTCTAGCGAGGACATATTTTGCCTCTCTCCAAGCAAAATGTAATTGCATGAATATTTTTGACTTTTTCCCTTTTACTTCTTAGAAGGTGAGATTTGGTAAGCTAGTTAGCTCCAAGACCTTTTCTATCTAGAATGGATTTCTTTTTCCTTCAATAAATATTTTGAACCTAAAGTTGTGACCCTGCAATCTTGTGCCATCCTGTTGAATGGAAGCTTATCCTGGCTCACCACACGTATATTTATCTGGTCATGAAGTTTGCTTCTAGCTCTCTGGTATATTTATGGTGGAATCACCCCAACTGAGGCTTATTTTGAGCCTAACAGCGCAGGTCCTCCAACAGAACGTTCACACCACTAGTCTACATTGGCTCCCATATATATATATATATAGAGAGAGAGAGAGAGAGAGAGAGAGAGCACTATACAATGCTGTCTGACCCCCCCCCCCCTCTAGTTTTTTGCTTTAGTCTTTGGTATAAGCAGGCATGTAGCCGAGGGGGGGGGGTGTTCAGCCCCCCCCCCCCAAATTCTCATGGTGGTCCACGAGAAGGCCTTACTGGTACATTATTTAAACTGTTATGTTTATTCATACCATGATCTCATCACCATGCTCAATATATCCCATATGCATGGGGCTATTGGAATAACGATACAAAAGGTTTGCTAAGGTAGACCCTCTTTCACTCAGACTCAGCCCCCCCCCCCCCCCCCGCCAATTCAAACTCAGCTCCCACCGAAACAAAATCCTGGCTACGGGCCTGGGTATAAGTGTAAGAAAGCAAAATAGTGTGTAAACATACTAACAAATAAACTATTTCAGAAAGGCTCTGCCATTATTTCATATTTCTAAGTTAAGATTCTGGCTTCTAGTTTTAATTTGTTGATAATTTGAAGTCATTAGCTCTCTTTTACCCTGAGACTTCATTAACCTAAATAGCTCTTACCGCTGCATTGTGTTCACCTCTGTGATATATTTGTAGAAAGCTATCATAGTTTTATAATAAATATCATTGATTTGCAAGAGGGTGACATTATTTTGCAATGGTAATCATTAAAGGAAATAAATGCTTCAAGGATCGGGCTTAATATATTGGGTTTTCCCTTTTGCTTGATCAATGAAAATCAACAAAGACATAATATTTTGCTCGATGTGTGTTAAGTGTGTTTATGAACTCTGAATGTCAGAGCAATGAGAAGTACTGTGCTGCCAGTTAGGCAAGGACGTAAAAACAAGGGCCTACAACTTTCAATTAGATTAGGCAATCTCTCCTTGCGTGTACCTTTATGTGGCCTGTCTACTTATGGAAACCCTATGCATTTTCTTAGGCAAGGAATTCGCAAAGGTGGCTTTGCCAGATCTGTCCTCTGAACTATAGCCTGCTACACCTGATATACATTAGTAGTCTCCCATCCAAGTACTAACCAGGGTTAATGCATCACCATTTCACTAAGAGCAGATGGGATCTGGTGCCTTAAACCAATCTAGACGGCTAATCAAAAGGGTTGAAGTGCCTACTATAATAGAAACAAGACATACATCTCAAGCATATGTAGATTCAATTAATTTCTTGCTGATAAGTTACAACCTCAACCAATATAATCTTTGGTTTCTAATACTACACCATAGAATCAGGAATAAACAATGGTTTCAAATACAAGTTATTCATATCACAAAAGTAATGTATATATTGTAAAGTTGTAACACTGGTTTTTTTGTACCTCAGAGTTCTTGTCATGGTGAGTGCCTTTGAGGAAAATCCAAAACAAGGCAAAATAGTAGCTGAACACCTCCTGGGGTTATATTGTCGAACAGTTTCTGAAATCTGGGTAGAAGCAGGAGATGATTGAAGTTCAAGTGATCATTAATTGTGCAGGCTTTCATTCTCTGGTTGAAGTGAATGTATATGTATGTGCAAGGAGGTCAGAACAGGCTATGCTTGACCTCTCTATTGTCACTCAGTGCAAAATGGCCAAACAATGTGGTGACTGAAGAACTTATTGGAAAATCTTCATATGGCCCTGGAACTCAAGATTCTCAAGCATATCAGAAGCGTTGAGGAAGTGGTGTACGCCTACTACATTCCTTCACTTTCCTTTTAACCACAAAAATGAATGCTATAATGCAACTCATGACATTTTACATATCCACAAGATTTCTTAGGAAAAACTACCACTGAGATCCTACATCCTACTTGCATAGTGTACATCTACACTTATGTACTGACACACTAGTTGCTCTACATCACCATTCCATTAAATATCGATATTATGCAATTATTTGTGTGTCTGCCGATGTGTTTATTGACCCATTTTTACAATGGGGAATACACAGTGCCATTTTCTGAAGTCCCTGTCAATTAAGTGGTATATTTAAAGCACAGTACAGCCTCTGTATCTATGGGGGATGTGTTGCCAGACTTTCCTACAGTTACAGGGTCTTACTGTGTTGAGGAATACGTTTGTACCATTGTGTGTCTGGAATCCCTTTTAATTAGTCCCAAATAGAGTAAAACCACTAAGGACTTCATCAGACAGAGGTCCACAAACCCAAGGACAGCAGGGGAAGCCATGGGGCAGTGGGGCAAATTCATGGGGCCGTATAGGAAACCATTGAGTGGTGCCCCACATTACTCCCTTACCATCCCATGATGTTTCCTGTCTGCCCTGGCTTTCTCCCACACTGTCCCTGGTTTGATAAATGAGAACACAAGTGCTCACTAGGCTTGTGCAATTCTGGTAAATCTTGATCTGTTTCAGTGTCCCAGATTTCAGTGGGGCCCCCAATCCATTTTTGGGAGCCTTTCAAATTTGGGAGGACTGAAAGCTGTTTTTGATCTGAGGCTGAAAGATTTATTTTCACTTTGGTCCATTGGCAGCAATTGGGGGGGGGGGAGCTTCCCAGGTTTAAGGCAAGGGCTTATGAAACTCCCCTTCCTGATATCCTTTCTCTTCTCCCTTTAGAGGAGACCCAGGTTTAAGGTAAGGACTTAAGACCTCCCCCCCCCTCCGCTTCCAGCAATCCTTTCCCTTCTCTCTTTAGAGGAGACCTAGGTTTAAGAGACGGGCTTAAGAAATCCCCCTTCCTGCAATCCTTTCTAGAATCCTTTCCATTCTACCAGCCCCCTCCCACCCTGCGCTGCAAAGAAACCAAAACACACTGCAGAGTTAATCCCAACTACTGCATAGCTATGGAATAATTTTAATTTGCTCATGTGTTGACTCCCACTTCAATATCTGATTTACAACTTCACACTGGGCTTTTTCCCCTGTCCTAAGACGTTAACGAGATGGAGCCAGGATGGAGCTCTGCCAGACATAGTCCTACCCCATGTAATGGGCTCTGATGGGCTCCATCCTGGCTGCATGACAAATTCAAATGATTCCATGGCTTTGTGGGAGTTGGGATTAACTTTTAGGATTTTGGCCATTAGGAAATGGTTGCACTTGTAGAACCCTGCTTACAGAACAATGAATTGCATATGTAAAATGCACAATGACCAATAAATAGTGGAAGCATATGAGTAAAGGATCTAGCATATGTTTATGACACCAATCATATTCTTGCCAATACTTGCTATATAGTCTCTTTCACTATATAAGCACTATGAAGGATCTCTTAGTTGTGTCCAACTTTCTGCTATTCAGTTCTGTGAAAGCTGACTGATATATCAAGAAGAGCACACGATGACCTCATTATATTATTGCTGAAAAGTCTTATGTGTTTACTCTTTGCTGGCTTTCCCTTTCTACGTGGGTGTGTGGGAACATCTTGTCACAAGGCATTGGCCCATACTAAAAACCAGATCTTGATCCAAACTTCCCAAAATTAATGAACACATTTTTATCAATAATTTACTGGCTTTGATTAATAATGAATAAAGATCTGGAGAAGAAGGGCAACACTTTGCAAACTCTATGGAGAGCACGATCTCCAGCTAGTGGTACTGCCATCTTTGAATCTCACCCTCCAAACCTCGTTCACATCAGTGTGCAAAGAGCTTTTAAATATTTCCTAATTGCAGAAAGTTGTCTTGCATTTGGCCATTTGCTTTCTCCTCATCATTGATCTGCTGATGTATTACTGTCAGCCAGCTCAATGCACTGTTGAGATATTTTATTGTAATTAATTTACAGGGGTGATAGCCATTGACTGATAGTAGGGAAGCAAAGGAAGATTTGTTCTATATGCTTTGGTGAAGTAAAAAGGAAAAAAGAGAGAAAGGAAGGGGGACAGAATGGAGCAATATTCTGTTTAAGTACTATTGTAAAACCAATAGAATGCCCAGTGGTTTTCACCAGGCTCAGCAATTTTCAATCAGTGTTTTGTAAAGTGAAGTAAAGACAATTTTTTCACTTAACAAAGCCTCTGGCAAAGAAGTTCCTTACACTTTTTCATGCCCATCCAGACTCCATTTCCTCTTCATCTTTTATATATCTATTTTTTTTAGCAGTGTCCACACTGGGAGGATGGTGAAGGTGGGTTGGAGAAACAAAGACTTCAACATGTTTTTGTTTACTTCTGCAAGACTTCCCTGAACTGGTAGTTTTTCACATCTACATACTGTTAGTTATTAATACAGTTTGCTGAAGTGTGCTTCTAAATTGTGCTTCTAAATTGTGACTCAGGACCATACTTCTATGCTGTTTCTGTCACTGGTGTCAAAATTTGTGTTCATGAAGTAACACCCGGTAATACATCTAGTACGTTAACTGAGATATAATTGCAATTGTGTACCTTCAGGTTGAGTCCACTTTATGACAACTCTAAAATGAATTTATCCCATTGTTTACTTGGCAATATATTTTTTTCCAGAGGGGGATTGCCTTTACAAAGTTGAGAGTGTGTGACTAGCCCACGATCTCCCAATGGGATTTCATAATTGAGCGGAGATTCAAACTTTCCAGAGTTGAAGAAGTCTACAATTCGATAGAATTAATTGGCAAGCTGAAGGAAGATTTAGGGACTGAGCTTCTAACATTTTAAAAAGTACATCCTTAGGTTGGTGGAAACAGTATGTCCTAATTGCTGAGAGTGGCAAATTGTAAAGATGCCCTAGGAAATCAATGGTGAAGCTGAGTGGGACAAGATAAATAGATCCTGGCTTAAGTGATCCTCATAATATTTTGTGCAAATGGTCTGTCAGCATTCTCCATCCTGCTATGGTTTCAACATTTGACTACAACTTTGGAGGGCAGGATTTGTATCCCTGCTCACTTTAAAACCCACCAGGTGTCCTTGGACAAGCCACACACTCTTAGCCTCAGAGGAAGACCATGGAAAACCTATTCTAAAAAAAAACTTTGCCAATAAATCCCTGTGATAACTTTGTGTCAAGGTTTCCTTAGAATCATAGAATGATAGAGTTGGAAGAGACCTCATGGGCCATCCAGTTCAACCCACTGCCAAGAAGCAGGAAAATTGCATTCAAAGCACCCCCAACAGATGGACATCCAGTCTCTGTTTAAAAGCTTCCAAAGAAGAAGCCTCCACCACACTCTGGGGCAAAAAGTTCCACTGCTGAACAGCTCTCACAGTTAGTAAGTTCTTCCTAATGTCCAGATGAAATCTCCTTTCTTGTAAAAAAACAATCCTCACCATAGTCTTCAACAATGTTCTTCAACATTGACTTTGTCTTTGGATTCTAGACTATACACAGGTTAAATAAATGCATTTAAGAATGTATTAGCCTGTTAGCTGGTTTACTAACTAGGGTTTATTGAACTCCCTAAAGAAAATCATAACATGGGCCTGCAGCAGGTTTTTTACTAGGTCAAAAGACAAGAGCAAGACCAAGAAGCTCAGAGGTGGGATTGTGCTTAAGGGGACAACAGACCATTCATTCACTGTACCTGAACAAAACATTGCAAGAAATACAGCAGTCTCCCAGTACAGCAGTATTTAACAAGACAATATTAACTAAAACAATTGGAGTAAATATTTTGTGATATGGAAATTATGAAATTATGCTATTGTTAGTGAGACTTAATAACAGCTGTCCTTTAAAAAAAGGGAGGCGAAAAAGAAACCTGTGAATTAATCTTTGTCTGTACATGTAGTGCCAGATGCTAACATGACCACAAAAACCAGGTATTTAAAGCTACATTTTATAAAAGCACCCTGACAAAAATCAATAGAAAGCTTTAGTGGGCAGAATGTCTGTAATAGTAGCAAGTAGAAAGGTTAGTGGAGAAGTTAATGGTTCTATCAGGCATAAAGCAGAGTTAAAGCGTGAGGGAAAGTGCTACCACAAGTGGTTCATTAACCTTTTGGAACCCCAGCGCACCTTCAAAATAAAGATTACGAGAAACCTGATGCTGCCTTGACTAGTACTTGTTAGCACTTACTTTCACAAACCAAGTGTTTTTCAATACATATGACAAAACAGCCAACAGAAATGAGCCCAGGAGCTGAAATATTTTAGGGAAAGGCATCACAAACTTTCTGAATAGCAGTGCTTGTCTGAACCTTTTTGAGTGTCTGGAAACAAATGTCAGAAAATATTCAAGTGTAAGGCAGAGTTGCATGAGTATTAGAGAAAGAGCATGTTATTAAAAAAGAGAGAGAGAAAAAAAACATGGGTGGGTTCATCAACCTTAGGCTTTGTCATTTCTGATTTATGGTGTTCCTTAAGGCAATTGTATCATATTTTGGGCCTGAGAGTGTGGGATTCTGGTCTTCAAAGTCATAGTCCAGTACTGAAACCACTACACCATACCATCTCTATACAAATGTTAGATTTTATTTATTTATTTATTTATTTATTTATTTATTTATTCATGTACAGCTTTTATATTCCGCCCTTCTCACCCCGCGGGGGACTCAGGGTGGATTACAGTGTACACGTATATGGCAAACATTCAATGCCAATTTTTGACATACAAACATATACAGACATACACAGAGGCTATTTAACTTTTTCTGGCTGCCAGGGGAGCTGTCGCTTTCATCGTCCATCTGCGACACTGATGAAGCACTTTCGCATTCCCCGCATGCTTCCCCGCTGGAATGCTTTGCTGGAGTCTTCTTTATGGCCTCATAAATCAGTTAATTTAGCCTCCCCACACTTTAAGGTGGTACCTTATTTTCCTACTTGACAGATGCAACTGTCTTTTGGGTTGCAAAGGCCGACAACAGGCTACACACAATTGGTTGGAAACCCACTCCAATCCGGGCTGGCTTCAAACTCATGCCGTTTTGGTCAGAGTGATCTTAATGCAGCTGACACTCAGCCAGCTGCACCACAATGGTTCTGATAATAAATTAAAATATTAGATGGGCCAGAAGAAGCATAAGAAAATGAAGGAAGAGGAGGAAAATAAGAAAGAGGAGTAAGAAGAGGAGGAGATATGTTGGCTGTCACCACAGGGTTCTACTAATAGGTGGATTGGTTAGGTACCCAATGGAATGATAAGTACAGACATGGGATGAAGTTCTACAAAATGTGTGCATTCCTTTACAACATCTGAATCCCTGTCTTCCACACCTGCAATATGTCTCTGCCTCTCCCATTTGTGTTCCAGGGGCTTTTAGAGAAGGATTTAAGCAAGCAGCTGCTACATATGTGAATGCCAGTGCTTACTGGCCAAGCTAACCAGCAGGAGGTACCGCTTGTGCAAGATGGCTGAATCCCTTTCAGAGACTGGGTTAACCTTTGGTGTCATATCCGTATGCCACCAGCTCTTGGCTTTAAGTCTCCGGCTTGCTTTCCTCTCCAATTTGCCCATTTGGTATTATTTTCTGCTGCTGTGTCCTCTATCGTCTCTCTCTCTCTCTCTTTCCAAAATGAACTTTTTCATACTGTGTGTGGGTACAGTTCACAACAAGTGAGAGAACTTTCGTTCATACTTGCAGGGAGGGATGGGGGAGTTGTTTATTGGCCTGCATCCCCAGCACAAAATCTGTTAGAAATGGATTCTGCCAAAACGAAGAACAAAGTGAGAGTGCAAAATGTTTCATGTGCCAGACTGTATGCGTGATTTTGAATAGGTTTAGGTATTTGAGCTTTTTTCCTGTGCAATCCAACCCACCACATCATTTCAATGACACATAATCCTTGGAAAAAGCTCACCCTTTATTTCTGCGCAAGGACAGGTTTTGTACATGCATTTAAGACTCTCCAGCTGTGACAATACAAGAAAAGAGACCACTGTCATTTGGGCACACCTAGAGACATAGAAAAAAAATTCTGTTACATTGCCATGAAACTGAGCTTTATTAGAATACAGTCCTAACTGGCCAAGAGGGCCAGGAGCCAGTTGGGAAAGACTTCTCAGCCTAGGAGTATTGAAAACTACTTAGGAAATTACCTGCATCCTGGTCTATTGTATGCACTTGTGTATACATAAAACTTCTGTATAAACTGAGGGCAGATTTGGGGGCCAAAATTTATATGAGCTCAATAGGTTGAGAATCATTCTGTAGAGAGGGGAAAGCACCAATCTTCCCTTAGGGTGCCAACCACCATCACAATTTTCCAACCCAGGCATTCAAAAAGGCCAGAAGTGCTACAATAGATAATGGAGGGGATTGGTGCTTCTTTTAGATTCTTCTGAGATGGGCTAAACTTTTGCTATTTGTTTATTTACTTCATTTTTACTCCACCTTTCTCACCCTACAAGGGACTCAAGGCAACTTACAAACTCTGGCAAAATTCAATGCCACATGGACATAACAATAAAACAGACCCATTCAAATCATAAAACAGTTAAACATACGAGCAATTAAAACACATAACAATAAAACAGATTTATTCACCAAATGCCTGTGTGCAAAGCCAGGTCTTAAACTTTTTTTCTAAAGACTAGGAAGGATGGGGCCTGCCTGATATCACTAGAGAGGGGGTTTCACAGCCAAGAGGCCACCACTGAGAAGGCCCTGTCTCTCATCAAACTACAAGAGAGGAGATTCCATCTGAACATGAGGAAGAACTTCCTGACTGTGAGAGCCGTTCAGCAGTGGAACTCTTTGCTCCGGAGTGTGGTGGAGGCTCCTTCTTTGGAAGCTTTTAAACAGAGGCTGGATGGCCATCTGTCAGGGGTGATTTGAATGCAATATTCCTGCTTCTTGGCAGGGGGTTGGACTGGATGGCCCATGAGGTCTCTTCCAACTCTTTGATTCTATGATTCTATCCCCACCAATTGCACTTGTGAAGAGGAAGGGACTGAGAGCAGGGACTCCCCAGCTGATCTTAAAGCTCTTGTTGGCTCATAGAGGGAGATACATTGAGACAGGTAAGTTGAACCAGAACTGTTTAGGGCTTTATAGGCCAAAGCCAGCACTTTGAATTGAGCACAGTAGCAAATTATAATTATCAGCCAGTGGAGCTGACACAATGGGGGGGGGGGGTGTTCAGTAAGAGATCTGGCTGCTGCCCGTTGGACTATTTGGACCTTCCAGAGTGTGTTGCAGTAGTCTTTACTCAGAAATTATCCTTTATAAAGAAAAGAAAAGAAAAGAAAAGAAAAGAAAAGATTTAAGGTACTGACTCATGGAAAAGTTGACTCAGTTTTTTGGTCTGTTTTTTAACTAAAAATTTCAGATTTGATAAGTTGTCTCAACTCCTCAGATTATCAAATAATATTCTCAAATAAGAAATATATTTGTTGCTCTTTTTTTTACAAAAATAAAAAGTTATCTGTGAATTGATGAATGCTGGAGACAGTGTAATCTGATCCCTAATGTAGACCAGTTATTCCTGGTTTTATAACAGAAGGGAGATGATTATGGAAAGTGGTGATAATGTGATAAAGACATAATGTGAAAAAATATATAATGCGCATTTGTAAATGTATGTATAGACAGTACACTCCTTTACATTTATGGGAAAATATTTATAAGAGGACGTGTGTTGTAGAGTCTTGTGGCTAACTTGTTGCATATTTTTTTGGTTCTGTTCTAAAGTGTGTTCTAGTTTTTGGCAGCAGGTTTTGAAAATTATGGAACTTCTAATGGAAATGTGCTCATCTCCTAAAGTTACACTTTCCAAATATCTTTTAAAAATATTTGAAAGGTTTATAATTAGTCATCTATTCATTAATGAGACAGTATGGACTATGACTCTGGAGACCACGGTTCAATTCCCTGCTTGAACATGGAAACCCACTGGGTGACTTTTCTCAGCCCTAGAAAAGCCTAGGATAGTTTCATCTTAGATTTGTCATAAGCTGGAAATGACTTGAAGGCACACCAAAATAATAAAATGTATCCATTAATCACTTCAGGGCAAGCTGTGCCATAACAGAGTTAACTAAATTTATACACTATAAATGGAGAAAAGAAGGGTATATAAATAAATATAATGATAATGATAATAATGTATATTATCATAATGCATTTGTATTCCAGTAGTTAGTTGTGTGTATATGTGTGTGTACACACACATATACTGGGATACAAATGTATTATGATAACATACATTATTATCTATTATTATTATTATTATTATTATTATTATTATATTCATTTATATCCTGCTTTATCTCCCCAGAGGGGACTCAAAGCAGCTTGACATAAAAACACTGGTATCCAATTTAAAATATACAAATATACAAACATTAAAACAGAATTAAACACAACCAACATTTAAAAATTCAGTTACATCCATAAGCATTCTTCATTCTTAAATAATTTTGTTGCCAGTGTGTATATGTCTAAATTGCTGACACCTTCGAATCTAATAGGAATTAGAAAATAAAAGGAGATGAAAATTTTAAAAAAGTGAAAAAATAAAAAGTGAAAATGCACCCAAATAAGATGCACTTGCACTGATCCATTCTTTTCAGTTTAATTTCAGTTTCTAGAAGGGGATACATGACATACTCAAGTGAGCAGAGGCATTCTAGTTTTTCTAGGGTCACCGTAGGTAATCTGTGCTCCCATAGGCACCCATGGCCTGCATTTGATCCTTTGCAGTTGTGCAGGTACAACTGCACTAGGAGCTCCAATTTTGTTTGCTTTGCATTTGATGTTTGTTGTACTCCTAAGTTTCAGGGACTCTGCAGATAGGTGGCTTCTTTTGGCTGCAATCATAGGGCAAGCCACCTGTCAATTATAGTTAGGTTCCCTGGTCCCACTCCCTTTTTGGGTTTTGGAGGGAATAGGAGCCAGTTTGGGTTCAGTCTACACAGAGAAGCTTTCATGCAGGACATAATACCAAGAGCTCCTGTAGAAAGCTTCATCTTCTACAGCTTGGCCGGGGTTATACAGTCCACAGCTTGGCCGAGGATCATACAGCCTTACAGCACCTTTGCTGAGGGACTTCAGTCAGCCATCACTGAAACCTGAACTCCATTTTCCCTGGAAGTCTACAAAGCTCTGCTTGGTAAGGGTCACTCACGGAAGCCAGAATCAGTTGGTACCGGGTGTAAGGGCTCCATGCCATCAGAGGCAAAGACAGACTGCCCAGATCAGAAGTTAAGGATTTCCCCATTAGTTACAGTTATGAAGATAGTGCCTGTTCCCCGTGGACAAGACTGAGAGAGAGCCAATAGACTGTTAAGAAAGCCTTAAAGTGCCTGTTTGTTTTCATTAATAAAGAACTTTGTTGAACCTTTAAGCAATCTAAAGACTCTGTTTTAAGGAAATCCAAAGGCCTTTAATCTGAGGCAGCCCCGGCGTCCCGTTGGGCACACAGAATTTATGTCCTGCCTACAGTTTTATGCACAGGCCCAGCGTGCGACAGCACAGCAGTCTTCTGTGTATCTTGTAGATTACTTGATTTCCATCTGCTTTGGTTCCTATCTGCTCACCACCATATCAAATAGTTGAGAATACAATTGGTGAGCTACTCAGCTGTTTCTCATAACAGTCAGTGAAAATGAAAGAAGTACAAGTTGAGATCTCTTCATACTCTGACAAGAAAGTGGATGTAAGCATGGCAGTGTGTGGGAGAAAGAAAGGTGAGGAGGAAAAGGAGAAAACTCATGTGGTTACATCTGTGTTTGTGTGGACTGGGTGCTTGCATATGTTTGTGTACTAGCATAGTGAAGTAGAGCTGAAACCAAATTCAACCATAACCCTTCCCACCAGGAGAATGCATCATTTTGTTGTAAACCACCTTGAGTCACTGACCAGCTGAGAAAGGTGGTATACAAATACAGCAAATAAATAAATAAATAAATAAATAATTTAACTCATTACACATGATCCTTATGGGCAAAAATGTGGCTTATTCCAAATTAGGATCTAGATCAGGATAATTTAATTTACATTGTGGCATCATAGAATCAACAAGTTAGAAGGGACCTCAAGAATTACAGTTCACTTCTTTGTCATTGTTGGAAATCTGTTGTTATAATAGAGGTGGCAATTATATGGTTCTCCAGATATTGTGGGTCCTTAAAGTTATTATAAGTCGTAGCAGCTCTAGGCAGCTTAGCTAATAATGTAGAATGCTGAAAGTTTCAGCCTAACAACTACAGAAGGACAGCACAATTCTCACAGTCCTAATAGTTGGAAATCTAACAACTAACATAAGATATTTCATCTATCTATCTCTCTCTCTCTCTCTCTCTCTCTCTCTCTCTCTCTCTCTCTCTCTCCAGGAATTAAAAAGTTTAAGACAATGCTTTAATTTGGATGTAGATTTTTTTATAAATGTTCTCATTTTCTCAATAATTGCTTCAAATGTATTAACAGCTCAGATTGTCTCTTGGTGAAAGAGAAGTAATCTACAGATCTAATATTGTAAAGACTATGATGTCTTTAACCAAGCGTCATTGAATAATAAGGCAAAGAGACAGTTATAAAAGCTCTCCTTACACAAAGTCAATAAATGTTTGTATCATACAGAAAAAAACCATGACAGCTATATTGTAGAAGGGAGATTTTTTGGACACTTTCTGTCAATATAAATACGTTATGTCGACATCTATGCACCTTGTCATGCTGCCTTTTCATAATCACAGTCTCAAGAGCTTTAATTATCTTTTTCAGCTATCAGTATTTGCATTTGGGTTGTCTCGTGGTCTTTCATTGCTAATGTGTCACATGTTTCCCATTTTCCCCATGTGGGATGCAACTGGTCATTCTTCATTAGTAAAATGACAAGTCTCTTATTCACACAACACTCAAAAGTAGGCTTCAGAAAGTTGAATTTCAAGAGATTAAAGTCTCTTTTTGGCTCTCTATAGCCTAGCCTGAACCTTCTATTATTTTTTTTTTAAAAAATCCATGAAACAGGCATTCCGTTCTTTGGTACATAAACATGTTTTTGGCTGGTCAAATTTCTATCAAATGATCAATTCAGCCCTCAAACATTCAGAGTGCCTTGCTAGAGGTAACTGTTTTTGAAAGATTGTTAAAACAGATGAGGATTTGATGACAACACCCTAAAATAAGAGTGCATGAGCAACTGCATTGCAAAGTTTGGAGAAATTTGGAATGTTCCAAATGCACACTTTGAGGTGCTCAAATTAAATTGATGCTCTCAAAATGTGAATCAAAATACATTCTACAGTACCCTTAAATGTGATTTGAAAGTGGGTCTCACTGACACAACTTCCTTCATTATTTTTGTTGTTTATTCATTCAGTCACTTCCGACTTTTCGTGACTTCATGGACCAGCAGCTTCTGAAGGTATGCCAGGGAGAGTGCAGGCCTTGGTATTCTAGGTTGACAACTGATAAGAAGACTTGCTTGACCAAATGCCAGGAATGATAGAAGAAAACCCGTGTTTCCCTTCAATGCAGTTATACCTCTTTCTCTATCAGTAGGCTTGTGGACTCATTGAGATGGAAAGAGCTCCATCTTGTCCAGCTCCATCTATTAGAAGTAGTTTTCAATAATATCATTGGGAACCTTCTCAAACACTTTATTGAAATCAAGATATGCTACATCCACAGCAGCCTCCTTGTTGTTTATTCATTCAGTCGCTTCCAACTCTTTATGCCCTCATGGACCAGCCCATGCCAGAGCTCCCTGCCAGCCATCACCACCCCCAGCTCTGTCAAGGTCAAGTCAGTCACTTTAAGCATGCCATTCATCCATCTTGCCCTTGGTCAGCCCCCTCTTCCTTTTTCCTTCCATTTTCCCCAGCATCGTCTTCTCCAAGCTTTTCTGTCTTCTCATTATGTGGCCAAAGTACTTCATCTTTGTCTCTAATATCCTTCCCTCCAGTGAGCAGCCAGGCATAATTTCCTGGCATATGGACTGGTCTTCTTGTGGTCCAAGGCACACAGCCTTACCATACTCTTTCCCAATCTTGAACCAGTCTGTTGTTCCATGATCTGTTCTTACTCTTGCTACTTGGTTGTTATACAGATTCCTCAGGAAACAGACAAGGTGGCTTGGTAACCCCATGCCACCAAGAACTTGCCACAATTTATTATAATCCACAGTCAAATATGTTAAAATAGTCAATAAAGCAGAAATAGTTGTTTTTCTGAAACTCCTTGCCTTCCTCCATTATCCAGCGGATATTGGCAATTTGGGCTCTCATTCCTCTGCCTTTTCTAAACCCAGCTTGTACATCTGCACTAAATTTTGCACCAATGAACACATAAGAAGGTTCCCAGTTTGAATATCAGTGAATCTCAAAACAGATCAAGATCTGCTGGGATACAAATGATGTTAATACAGTCAGATGATCAAGAACACAAAACATACTCAAATTACTTGAGTTTTAAACATGGAAACATCAAGTAGAAATCCATGTACACTATAAACAACAAGAAGAAAACATCATTCCTGTCCAAATTAAAACAACAACCAAAATGGAAATAGCCACTGAAATAGAAAACTGGAAGGATTGTGACCTTAAGTTTTGTCCTTACTGAGACGATTCATATTGGCCTGAAAATGGATTTTGCTAGGAAGGGAGGAAACATACTGTGCAGAAATGCCATCTTCTGCCAATGGGACGACTGTGAAATCCAAGTCAGTCATAAAACTTAACAAATGCTTGAAACATTTACAACTCTCTGCAAATGTAATGGCACCTTTACCAAATACTTTTATTAAATTGCAAATTTTATGTGCCATAATGCCATGCACAATAAATTAGCAATGCCCTTATCAATCTCATGGTGGATATGAAGGCAACCCAGAAGGGAAAAAAATCATGTTTAGCGTTAAGGATAAATAAAGTAAAAAACACTTTATTGCTTTGTGACAGAGGATTATAAAATACCTTACAATAATAGAGCACACGCCACAGTCCATAGAAGCGAAGGGATTGCCTTATAATGAAAAGAGCTAAAATTCAAAGTGGGGAAAAAGAGATCATGTCTGGAAGTATTATATAGTATTAAATCTTAGAATATTCTAGGGAGGGCATCATAAAATCTTAAAGGAAATAAAGCTTAATACTTTGGGAACTTAAGCTCCAAAAGACATGCAATTTTTGAAAGTCTGTTGATGCTTCAGCTTGGTGGATTGGACAGTTTCAAGATACTTAACCAGAGTTTTCTGTCTTAATTTTGATTAAGGTCTTGGACATATAGCATATAGTTTACATAGCATATAGCATATAGTTTACATAGATGACCTTTCATTGTTGTATAGGAGCTGTGCCAATGAGAAGGGATACACTGTCTGCCACATAATCTCTATTCTGCTTGCAGAGATGGCGGAAGATCCCAAAATGGACCTTTTCAGGACCAGGGGAGAGCACTGTTGGCTTTTGATCTGATGTCATCAAAGCTTCACAGATTCTCCATAGGCCAGATACTCAGGCTTTTCATAAACAAATTTACTTCACATTTGCTGGGGTTAGGGTACAGGGTCATTTTGAAACTGGAAAATGTGAATAAATAAATTGTTGTTGTTTTTTTTTTTACTTAGAGAACCCTCTCTAAGAATTTCTAGGTCTTCCAGCATTACTCTATGATTGGCTTTGACTGAAGACGGGTCATAAAATCACATTGGAGGATCTAGAGCAGGCCTGTACAACCTGTAACCCTCCAGATGTTTGGGACTCCAACACTTATCCAGTGCTCAGGAATTCTGGAAACAGAAATCCAAAACATGGAGGGCCACAGAATGTGCAGGTCTGATCTAGAGATTCCTTAAGATGTATTCCCTCTAGAAATATCTACGTCCTCCAGTATGGCAATAGAATCACAGTGGATGACCTATTGATTCCTAGAGAGAACATTTTAATCAAATCTGTAAATAATTATATCTGTAAAAGTCAAAACTGCAAATGTAGAGGGACATCTGTAATATTATCATTGCATCTCCAAAAGGACCCATACATCTTATAATCTTTTTAATGTTTTGTACTGGCCAGTTAGTGGGACCTCACTTGTCCCTTACTTACTTTGTATTGATCTGCCCATTGCTTATATCCTAGGATCTCTATATCATTTTATGTAAAATATGAATGAGAAAAATTGAAAATATTTGGAAAATGGTGAAAAAACAAGGTAGTTTAGAGCATAGTACCCTGTCAAGAAAAATTCTGAACTGAGAAGATGCTTTACCTTTTGAGACTTGTTCTGCACAAAATTCACATGTGGTTATTTTGTACTGAAAACAACATTTTCAACATCATTTTTGTGCAGAAAATACTGTCTTTTGCGAAGCAATATCATGTATAGATATTGTGCAGAGTAAAGCTTGAATTGTGTAGAGTCTGAGCAATTTTCAAAGACTTTCACACAGTAAGAAGAAAATTGTTAAAATGATGTATAAATAGGAGTCAGAAGACTCTCCAATTGAAAGACCTAGTTAGCCAGTCTCTGTGCAGATCTTATATGTAGTAAGTTATGGTTGTGGCCTTAATTCATTCAGTATCTATTTCTCAATTCTTGTCTTTTTTTGTGGGAGGGGGGTACAAATAAGTCACCCTTGAGATCTCTTTCCTTGCTTAATGACATTTTGAATGAAATCTACTTGAAAAAAGTGTGTGATCAATTCCTATAATAAGATGAATTCCTTATTTCCACTTGGAAGGACAAGAAAAGGAGGAAAAACCATGTCTCAAAAATTCTACACAATTCAGTATTGTAAAGATTAATCAGCCTTATAATGATATAATAAAGAGGAAGAAAAAAGATGGTAAGTAGATATGCATGACCTTTGCAGAATAAAAAAAAATCATATATTGGGGTTGAGTCCAGTTTCAGCTATACTTCAACCAGGTCTACTCAATCAGTGCAATGTTATATTTGAATAACAAGTTATTATTAGTTCTCCTGGATTTCAGTTGTCTTGCTATTATGGTTATATCTGAACAGAACATAAAGCTGAAAAACCATTTTTGAAAAGATGTGTAGTTACTAGGCCTGGGGAACAACGGAAAAATTTGTTTCTAAAATCGATTTGTATTTGGGGTTTTTTTTTGTTTCGATATTTAAAATAATTACAAAATTTTCCCTTAAAAAAGTTCGATATTTACGAAATTTCGTAAATGATAAAAAATTAACGAATCGATTTCCAAAACAATAATGAATCGATTCGTTAATGGCGGACGCGACTGCGAAATACGCTAAAAAACCTCCAAAAACTTCTGAAGCTTCCCTCTCCCTCTGTTGTTGACTGTTGGTGTGATATTATAATTTTTTTTCACTAATTAAACCATAAAACTGGCCCAGACATGTGGAAATAATAACGAAACGACCTCAAAACAATAACGAAACAAACACAATAACGAAATACGAAGCATTTACAAAACGTATTTAAAAATTCGTTTTTTTAAATAATTGTTCCAGAATGGTTCGTTATCGTTTTGTAATTGAAAAAATTAACGAATTATTAACGAATTACGACTTAACGAAACAAAACTGCCCAGGCCTAGTAGTTACTGCAATCCCGATTCAGAATACCTGTTAAGGCTACATTTTTAAAACTGGGCTTTAAAAGATGTCTGAGCTATTTTTGAAGGAATCCTTTTTACTGCTGTGCATCACCTTGGGAGCCTAGTGGAGTAAGGTAATACATAAATGGTATACATAAATCAATATGTATCATCCTTTGTTAATTCAGGAAGTGCAATCCTAAGTCATAGATGTGCTACTTTTTGTGGATTTGGGTCAGGTGGTTCTTCTGCAGGTATAAACGCCCTTCAGAGAGCAGAGCACTTTTCTGCTATATGATCTCAGTTCTGCTGGCAGAATTGCTCTGCTGCAGGGACAGCCAGCAGACTCATTGTCTGGAGTAGCAAATTGACTTTCAGGTTTGTGGTTACTTATCCCACAGCTACTCAGAGATCTATAGGAGCCAGCAGCAGTTTGACACTGACAGAGTTCCTGTACTGTCTGGAACAGCTGAACATAAGGAGTGGCTTTGTTGGACCCATAGTCATAGATCCATTGACCAGACTGCTCTGCTGGCTAAGATCTACTTGCAGAACTCGCAAAAAAAGGAAAGAGAAAGAATGAGGTCAATGAGGAGTTAAAGTTAGGCCAGTTTTAAATATCTAGCCTGAGGATCGTAGTTCACAAAGTGCATATGGTCATATTGGGAGGAAGTCATACATGAAAAAGTTTCCAAGAGCTCGGGACGTGGACTTTCTTCTCCAGTTCTCAAGGTAAAGGTGAGGGATGTTTTCTGGGAAAGTGTACATTTGATTCTCTTATTAGACGTTTGTTTTACATTGGCTGCATAATGGTAGACTCTGGGAAGTTTGGGTTGATGCTTAATGATATCACCCTCCTTCTATAACATTACAAGGTGGCATTTCAAGGTTTCAATAGTGAAATCTAAGGCCCTGGCAAACAGTGGCATTTCTAGGGAAATGTTGGGGATGTGAAATGCACTGGATGACATCATTAGGGAGGAGGAGGATCCCAAAACAACTATCTATACATTGTCAAAGGCTTTCATGGCCTGAATCACTGGGTTGTTGTAGGTTTTTTGGGCTGTATGGCCATGTTCTAGAAGCATTCTCTCCTGACATTTTGCCTGCATCTATGACAGGCATCCTCAGAGGTGAGCATTTTAGAAGACATTTATCTTTTAAATAAAATATTCCAACTGTATTAATTTTATAGTGTAGATGCATCCAAGTAACTGATTCCAGTGTTACGTTGCTCTGCATGAATTGCCCTTCTTGTCAAGATATTTCACCTGATGTTCACCAACTACCCTCTCTTTCCCTCTTCTTGGTGACAGGCTTCCATGCCCTCTTCCCTGTCTTCTTTTAGCAAGATTAAACATATCAAGTTTTTTACATCTCTCTTTATATTTTTTTTATGCCACTGACTGACTGTTGTCACTATCCTGCACTTAAACCATTATGCACATCTTTATCTTATAACGTTGTCTGTTGCCTTTGGGGCAACAGACTCCATAGAGGAAACTAGTTCCCACAATGCCATGGCTAAATGTGAAAGGGAGCAGAAGAGGTAAAATAATAAGAAATTTCCAGTAGATCCCCTCCTTCTGAAAATAAAATGATCTTAAATATTAATGAGCGCATAAGACCCTGACGATCTCAATGCAAACATTTTATGATGATCTGTACAATGCTTCTGACCTATGAAGATCATTAATTTCCAACCTAATAGCCTATCTGCTTCTGTACAACTTCTAAAGCTCGATTTGTCAGATTTGTATTATACAAAGAATATTGCTAATTATGTAAAACATAATGGGATGCTGTGCTGCATTATAAAAAAAACAGGCAGGAAAAAGTAGATAATTATCAGTATTATAAAATCTTCAGTACCAGAAGACCTTAAACACTATGCGGACAAATGAAATTGTGATCATCTAGTAATTTCTTCATCTGACAATGATTGCCCTTTAGGAAGAAAATGGATATAATTCCCATGGTCTAATGTTTAAGCTTTTGAGAAATTAGAAGCTCAGTACAATGATCTTTTTCCTCTCTCACTTAAAAAATATAATTTTCTGATTAGAAACTATTGTGGTTATACTAGGATGAGCATGTTCAACTGTTCTCATTTATTCCCTTTCTTCTTCATGGGCTTTATTTACCTTCTCCTCACTTAATTGGATAATCACTTGTCTTTTTTTCTTTTAAAATTAAAATACTGGATAGCATTCTGTCTAGTATGTAGTGGCATACATATATTTATTTCATAAGGATTTGCACAAAGAATATGAGAAGATACCAAAGGCTTATCTAATTAAGCATTTTGTTCATCTAGTAGTTGGCCAATAACATATGGGGGGGGGGGAGGTTGCAAAAAGAAAATTAGTGCAACAGTATATGTTACTCAGGCACAAATGTATAGAAGCATATTGCTTCTGATATCAGAGGGCATATATAACCACTATGCTTCTGTTCAGACTAAATGTTAATACATCAAACAGGAACGGATACACACAGAAATCAGTGGCAGAACACTCCAGTTTTTCTGGTCATTCCATTTCTGATCTCAGAGAAGTTATCTTTGAAGAAGAAAAAACTACAAAGGAAGATTGGAAAGAGAAACAGCAGAATTTAAATGTATTCTCAAACTCCAATACATTGACAGCAGATTAAACAATGACAATTGTTTCCTGGAACACTACACATATTATAATTCCAGTTAATACTCCAGCCTCAAGAAGACCCTCTTGACCAGTCCTTCCCATCTCCTTTCTAGTTCCCAGCCAGCATCACACTAGATTCCAACAACTCTCTCCACCATTCATGTGGTTGCCTACTCATCTTGGCATTAGGAAACATTGTATTGTCGAAGGCTTTCATGGCCGGAATCACTGGGTTGTTGTAGGTTTTTCCGGGCTATATGGCCATGTTCTGGAGGCAATTTTTCTCCTGACGTTTCGCCTGCATCTATGGCAAGCATCCTCAGAGGTAGTGAGGTCTAGGAAACATTTTCTTTGTTTTCCAATTACTGTTGTTAAAACTGAACTTGCTACCTCATAACCATATCCAAAAGTTTTACATTTCTATAACTATTCACATAAATAGGCTACCTATAATTCCCCCCCCCCCAAAAAAAACTTCACTCTATGCATCTGAGGAAACAGACTTAGAGCTCATCTTTACTTAGTAGTAGGGCTGTGCAATCAATACAAAATGTTTCAAAAGCAATTACAAAATTAGGGGGCACCGGCATTTCATCTCTAAAGTGTTTCTAAAGTATTGTTAGTAAAAATTTCATTCCCATTATGGTAGTAATGAAATTTTGTTACTATTTTGTTAAAATAATTGCATGTATGGGGGAGCTTCCGGGGATCCTTTCTCCCTCATTTTTAGAGCTATTGGGGTTAAACTTGCTACAACTGTAGAACACATGTAATATTCTTACCTCCCCCCCCCCCAAAGTTTCAGAATGTTTCACTCATCTGTTGATTTTTGGGGGATTTTTTTTTTACGAAAAATACATTCTAAAAAACAAACTACAAGAGCTAGAATTTCTTTACAATTATATAGCATAACCAGGGCATTATTTCCCTTAAGTTTAAGAAAGATTAGCCACATTGCCTGATATTTGGGGATTTTTTTTTGTCAAGAAAAAACATCTTTTTCGGCTGCTATGGCTGGTTGGAGCGGGATAGGGTGTGGTGGGGCAAGGTGGTGTGGTGTGGGGTGTGTAGCTAAAGCAACTTGTGCTAAAGTTAAACAAGTGGTTGTGTTCTTTTTGCTGTAATATGCACACAGAGATCACACTAGCTCTAGAAAAAGTAGCTAAGGCAACTTGTGCCAGAGTTGAACAAGTGGTTGTGTTCTTCTTTGATGGATTTTCCACACAGAGATCACACTAGCACTAGAAAAAAAAACTAAGGCAACTTATGCCAGTGTGTTTGATTGCTCTGTCACTGAGAGTTACGAAGTTTATGCAACTTATGAAAAAACACAAGACTAAAGTTTTGATTCCTTTTTTTTAGCACATATGATGCCCACACGTTGGATATTACATCCTAAGTATGAATCTAACGAATTTGATCCAACTTATGGCAAATTACAAAAATTTTGCACGGCCCTACTAGGCAGACCTGGGGCTGTAGACTAGATGGCATAGGAGCATCTCACCTTCTCCATGTTGCTATTATCAAACTTCCTAGAGGATCATAGAGATCCTGGTCTCAGAGGCACCTCTGCTGATATCAGAATGGGGCACCTGCACAACCAGAGATAAAAATGGGAGAAATCTCACCTTCTTCCTGATGAGAATTGAGTGCCTGTATGGTCAAGAAGGAGGGCAGATTACTTCTCCTTTTGCATGGTAAGACAAGGTAGAAAAAGGAAAACCTGTGGCCCCATTCACATGACAAAATTATAAAAGTTTGGTCCCATCCTTGAAATCTTGAGGTCAGTAGTTTAATGAAGTACTGAAGTGTTATATCTGGGATTTCTAAATTCATCCTTTCTTTAAGGTGAGAAATGGTGGGCCAAACTCTCCCAATACGTGGAGCAGGAGGAGAATAGTGGCTGAGAACAACTTCCTATTTTAATGATTGTTCTTCGAATTTCAGGGGAGGAGGAGACTTCTAGAACTCTTCCCTGCTTTTATTGTCATTACCATAAATTATTTTGTGTTATCAGCAAATGTTGCCATTTCATTACTCACTCCTAAGTAGTACAGGTCATGAATAAACAGGATGAGTAATGAATATACTCCTTGTTATTAATAAATAAGGGAAACATTAGAATGTAGATTACCAAAGGTTCCCCATTGTTTCACATCCTTCTGTTGAAACAACTGATGACTTATTCTTACTCTTTATTTCCAGTTTTTTAAACCACTTTTGATCCATAAGAATACTGTTCCTTACTGCTATATTTTCTTAACCTTGTGGAAGTCTAAGTAAATAGCATTTAGTGCCCACATGTTTCTTGACACTTTCAAAGAACTTTAAAAGGTTAGTATGACAAGACTTACCTTTGAAGAAGCTACGCAGATTCTTTTCCAGCAAGGTTTGCCCTTCTACATGCCATTCTACAATTTCACTTTTAAAAATGTTTTCCATCAATTTGTCTGGAACAGACACTAATCCAACTGGCCTATAATTTCCTGGATCCTTCCCTTTAAAAAATAATCTGGTTTTATATTGGCCATTCTGTGGTCCTTTTGAACAAAAGATAATTTAAGGAACAAGTAGTACATTTTAATTAAAAGATCAGCAATTTCATATTTGAGTTCTATAAGAAGTCTCGACAAATACTATGTGGAACTGGTCATCTGTTTGTTTTGTAATTTGTAGCAAAGCTTATCAAAGTTTGCCTTTTTTCCTCCATCTCATTTTCGGAAACTATCAGGTTCAGCACATGGTCTCTATTTATATATTTGTGGTATTTGTATATCGCTCTTCTCAACCCTGAAGGGAATTCAAGGCGGTTCACAGTGTCTATCCTATATGCTCAGCAAGGAAGTATTAAGAAGTTCTTCATTGATTGTCTCTTTTCTATACTTTAATTTCAGGTGTCAGACTGTTATTTTGTAGAAATTTACATGCTTGATAATACCTTTATTGGCCAATCAAAATGCACAAAGCACTTCATGCAAGCTTTCAAAGTTCCCATGAATTTCTCTTTAGGCCAAAGATGTTAAAAAATACAGGAGAAGGTGGGGAAAGTGATGGGATTGCTGGAAAATGGCAGAATTTGGACTTGGGTGCAATGGGATTATGCACTCTTCGGTGTTCAAGACTTCCCATTCCTTCACTAATTAATATATTCAACTCTGGTGGTTCAAAATTGTGCAATCAATTTTTTAAAGTGCAAAGAGACATCCTGACTTCTGAATTAAAGATATAACGTATGCCATACTCCTGATTCATGGCCTTACGTCTGACTCTTTTTGGCTTCTTACAGCTACAGGCTCTAACCTGTAAGGCACTCTCTTCCTCTACCCTTTCAAGCTATTAAAATGCCACTGTAGGTTGCCCACACAGTTTAGAAAGTCAGCTTCAAAGCTTTCAAATGTGCTGATTACCATTTGGAACAGCTCTTAAGGTTTACACAAATAGCATTTGTTTTAAAACCCACTGCGTTAGGGATTGCAACTGCCTATAGTTGAACACATCTTCAGAAATGAAAAGAAAAAGTAATTAAAGGAAGGATCTGAACATGATGTATTGTAGCTGTCCCTACAAGCCTGGCATGCCTCTAGTGGATCAGTGCTTTAATTACACCTTTGTCAGCTGAGGATCAAAAGAGCCACTTAAACACTTCTTACAAAATACTTCTGAAGAGCAAACCATATTTCTTCGTTACCAGTTGCTAGTTCGTTAACATGGAGCAGAGTGTAGCAAGTTCAAGTTTCACAAATGATACAAAGGGAATTGCATCCTTTTCAAGCTGTTCATTTGTTTGAACTGTCTTTAAAAAGCCCTCTGCTATTCAGGGGACATCAATAAAAATTACTGTACCATATGAGATTTTTTATTTTAAAAAAACTTCCCAATGTTCAATCCTTCCTAGATTTTTGACTTCCATATTAACCTTTCCCAGCTGACCTTTCTTTAGGTAGAGTTTGACCTCAGATGCTGGGATGCAGCAGTTTGGAGTTGGAGAGGAAATGGGTGTACTGTGCAGCTTGTTCTGAACCCTCAAGCTACTCTGGATCTGATGAAGGACATCTCACTACTACCATTGAAAGAAGATTCATCTGTCATTCTGCTTTGTATTTTTAAAACAATGTTTCAATATTCCTTACGAAATTAGGGGGCAGGGTGAATCTAAACTATTTCTAAAATATTGTAAGGGGTCCGTATCATAACTATATATTTTTTTTGTCGTGTCAGGAGCGACTTGAGAAACTACAAGTCGCTTCTGGTGTGAGAGAATTGAGCGTCTGCAAGAATGTTGCCCAGGGGATGCCCGGATGATTTAATGTCTTATCATCCTTGTGGGAGGCTTCTCTCATGTCCCCGCATGAAGAGCTGGGGCTGGTAGAGGGAGCTCATCCACCTCTCCCCGGATTCGAACCTGCGACCTGTTGGTCTTCAGTCCTGCTGGCACAGGGGTTTAACCCACTGCGCCACCGGGGGCTCCTATAACTATAATGACATAACGAAAGAACTCCAATCCTATTTTTAATACCAGCTAGAATAAATAAATTGAGTCAGTTGGGTTGACCCATATGTCAACTCACCATTAAATAATTTAGATGCCAGATGCATATCTGCATTACACAAGTTATAGCTCTATTATAGCATTTTAACTGTTCTGCCTGCATTCTATGTAAGCCTGGAATTCACTCTGTGGTAATGCACCTTGACCCTTTTGTTAGAAAGCTCTAGTTCCCATTAAACTACACCATTAAAGCTCTTCAGCAGAGAATGTACAGTACCTTATTTATTTATTTTAAACATTTATATTCTGCCCATCTCACCCCGCAGGGGACTCAGGTTGGAACAATATATATACAGCAAACATTCAATGCCGGGACATTGAACCATAAATATATAAAACATTAAAATCACTTATATTCACATTAAAAAGTTGCTTAAAAACCACCTCAGGACACCATTTTGCATCATTGCACTGCCCCAAAGGCTTGGTTCCACAGCCAGGTCTTTACCATCCATCTGAAGGACAGGAGGGAGGGGGCTGATGTAATATTGCCAGGAAGGGAGTTCCATAACCAGGAGGGCAATCACTGAGAAGGCCCTGTCTCTCGTCCCCGCCAAATGTGCCTGTGATGGTGGCGGGACCGAGAGCAGGGCCTCCCCAGAAGATCTTAGTTTCTGCAGTGGTTCATAATGGAAGATGCATTGAAACAGGTAAACTGGGCCAGGGCCATTTAGGGCTATATAGGCCAAAGCCAGCACTTTGAATTACGCCCGGTAGCAAACAGGCAGCCAGTGGAGCTGACATAACATGGGAGTTGTGTGCTCCCTGTCTGCCGCCCCAGTTATTAACCTGGCTGCCTCTCGTTGGACTATTTGAAGCTTCCGAACCATCTTCAAAGACAACTCCACGCAGAGTGCATTGCAGTAATCTATCTTGGATGTAATGAGAGTGTGGACCACGGTGGCCATGCTCTCATTCTCTTATTACAAACCCCAAAATTAAATAGGATGGAGCCCTGACACTTATAGCAGGATGACACTTGTATAAAAGAGTGTGTTTGACTGATTTGGAGACTGTATGCATTTGATTGGTGAGAGGAACTGACAGTTGTACTTACTGTCCTATGGAGGCATGTTATGGCCAGTGATATAGTGATTGCCATGGCTTCCCACACCAGCCCAGTATTAAGTTTGAGCTCAGAGAGATGGAAAGTCAGGTGTTTGCTTTCCTTCCAGAAGTCTCACCAAAGGGACTGGTCTATGCCCTTTTGTGAATTGATTGTCATTTCCAGAAGGGTAGGCAGACTATTGTCCGCACTGATGTTTCAGCTAAGGGAAAGGTAATTTACCAGTGCTGAAATGTCACTTATGTGATCGGCATCAAGAACAGTGTGAGGGTATGTGTATGTAGATAGATTAAGGCAACAGAATGGTCTTAAACCGATTCACATTCACCAGGCAGGGCGGGTGGATAGAGGCTGCTAAAAGGCTTTTAACCATCAAGACAAAACTGCAGAGTCTTCTGCATAAGCAGGAAACATATGGTGATTGTTGGAACTAGCAGGGTACGCATCTATTGCTATGTTAGCATCTCCTTTTTAAAAAATGGAGGGAGGGGGTGGTACAGAGAAGGCAGATAAGCAAAACAGAGCTGTGCCAGTGAACTTGGAGAAGATGTTACTCCCAAGTTTTGGCCTGTGTTATTTCTGGTTCTACACTGTAGAATTAATGCCATTTGACACCACTTTGGCTATTATGGCTCAATGCTGTGGAGTTTGGTGATCACCAGCACTCCTGGGCAGCAAAGACTAAAAAGTTTGTAAAATGAGAACTCCCATGATTCCATAGCATTAAGCCATTGCACTTAATGTGGTATCAAACTGCATTTATTGTACTGTGTACTTACTTACTTAGGCGATCCCTTGTTGTCTGAGTAGGATTGTCTTCCAAGATCGGTGTACTGGAGGTGGAACTGTGGATCCCTATTCTTGATCTGCATCGTCTCCCCCAATGAGGGTATTGGTTTCCAGGTGGGAGGCGGTCCTGGTCGGGGTTGGTTTGATGTGCCTTCCTCTTGGCACATTTCTCTCTATTGCTCTCCATTTGTGCCTCTTCAAATTCTACAGCATTGCTGGTCTCAGCTGACCTCCAGCTGGAGAACTCAAGGGCCAAGGCTTCCCAGTTCTCGGTGTCTATGCCATAGTTTTTCAGGTTGGCTTTGAGCCCATCTTTAAATCTCTTTTTCCTACTCACTAACATTCCATTTTCCATTCTTGAGTTTTGAGTATCTAGCTCATGTCCACATCTTAATAGCTATGTATTGGTACAAAAATGTGTGTTTTTTTTAATTTAGTAGCTAGCTAGTTTTGCTTTGGTAGTTTAGATGAAACTTTCTGCATTTGTAGAACTCATTTTTGACTGTAAGCCCCCCAAGTTTCAGAATGTTTTGCCCATCCACTGATTTTGGGGGAAAAGTTTATGTTTTTATAAAAGAAAACCTACAAGAGGTATTGCATTGAATTTCTCTACAATGACACAACATAGCCAGAGCATCATTCTTTTGAGAGTCAGAAAAATTCACACATCCACTGAGTGTTAGGAATTTTTTTTTTCAATTTAAGCAATTTAAGCATCATGGGCAAGTCACATTTTCTCAGCTTCAGAGAACTTTGGGTTTTTCAATTTTTTATGGCTTTCAGGATGAAAGTTGCCACACTTGTAAGATTTTACTTTTAATTTTAAGATTTTTTTTCAATTACAGCCTTTTAAGTTGGGTTGGACTAGATGCTTTCATGCTCTCTTTTTCTTCCTCCCTCCTCTTCCTCCTCCTCTCCTTTTAGTTGCCTATATATATATATATATATAGGAAACTTTAGAGGCTTGTTTCTCCATCATTTTTGGCTATCAGAATCAATAGTGGGGCATTTGTAGGACGCAGTTACATCTGTTAGTCTTCCAAGTTTCAGAACATTTTGCTCATGCAGTGAGAGAAATATTTTATCTCTTTCCTACTGAGAGAAGGAGATGGCTTGCAAGAAAAAAACAACAACAGATGCAGTTTCTATTGGTGCAGGGATTTCTGGAACTTGAAGTCCAAACTGTAATTGGCTTAGAAAGAGCGTGTGATGTAGCTCCCTCACCTTTCCCTTTTATTCAACGAAGTATACATTGAAAAAAAATCAATGAAATATTAACACAATTTCAAGATTTCCACCCGAATTTTGAGGGAACTGTTTTTTTTAATTCAGAGGGCCTCAATTTTTTAATCGTGAGTATAATTTGTTGATACAAATGTATACAAATGTATACAACTCATGAACTGTCCCTGAAATTTTACACACTTCTGGTTCTTACACTTTTTAGTTGCACCTGCTAAAATGAAATAATAGAGCTGATTCATTACCAAGTTTTCATTCAAATTTTTGTGAATAGATTCCATAAAATTACAGCCTACGTATTCATTCTTTCTTCTATTTTCGAGGGTGCATACTAAGATAGAGATACATGGGCTGCTGCTGAATAAGGAATTTTATCAAATCCATATCCTCTCAATCTAAAGAGAATGAGCCGTTCTTCTGATCTTGGTTGATCTTTGCAAAGTGTTAATTGAGAAAAGATTACTGCTCCTGCAGAGAGTACAATGCGGAGACACTCCAAAGAAATGGATAGCGCATTTGTAATCAAGACTCAAAGGCTAGTAAAGGATTAGGTACAAAATCAGAAAAGTGTTATTATGAAAAGGACGCCTACTAAAATCGAGGAGCTATAGAATCCCCTCACCTGTCAAATTAACTAAGAAATGGAAGACAAAAGGAGAGAGGCCATGATCAGAGTACTTTAGAGAAAAATTTAAAGAACTCTAAAATTGGGGGAGTGGACAATCATTAATGTAATTGCTTTGTTCATGATCAAGGAGACATATTCATGCAAGAGAAATGTCCTTGTACAAGCATTAACTCTACCTCATTTTACTTGCCACAAAAGAATCCACTTTGTTCTCCACGGAATTGTTACCAAATATTTACCCACTGGAAATTCAGATGTTTTTCTGGATATTTCTGCTTTGGCAAAAGGCTCTGATCAGCTCCAGGGGGAAGAGGAAGAAGTTTTGATAAAACAAGAGAATTTTCTGAAGTGCATTTTTCACATTCTGATGCTGATATGAAACTGTATCAAAAAGCAAAATCAGAGAAAAATGGAGAAGTTCCTATTCTAAATTAAATACGAACAGGAAAATTTCTTACATGAAGAACCATTAACATGTTCTTAGTTTTAAACACTGAGTTACGAAATATGACAAAGGACTATCTCAGTATGTTTTTAAATGGAAGGCATTTTAAAACATTAGGTTTTTAAATGAAAGAAATGTTGAAATGTCTCACAAAGAAGTGAGAGATTTGAACTCTTGAATTGATATGGATGATCCATGGATGGCCAGAATGGATGTCCAAAGAACTTCTAACTGTGCTAAAACACAAAAGAGATATGCACAAGAAATGGAAAAAGGGAGAAATCACCAAAGAAGAATTCAAACAAATAGCCAACACCTGTAGGGATAAGATCTGCAAGGCTAAAGCACAAAACGAGCCCAGGCTTGCCAGGGACATTAAAAACAATAAAAAGGGCTTCTTTTCTTATGTCAGCAGAAAAAGGAAGAACAAGGAGGCAATAGGGCCTCTTCGAGGAGAAGATGCGGCAATGCTGACAGGGGGTAGGGAAAAGGCAGAACTACTTAATGCCTTCTTTGCCTCAGTCTTCTCACAAAAAGAAAGTCATCTTCAACCTCAGCAAGATGGAGTGGATGAGGGATTAGAGGACATCCAACCTCAAATTGGGAAACCTGGCCATTCTAAATGAGTTCAAGTCCCCAGGGCCAGATCAACTACACCCAAGAGTATTGAAGGAACTAGAGGAAGTCATTTCGGAACCGTTGGCAAACATCTTTGAGATTTCTTGGAGAATGGGAGAAGTTCCACGAGATTGGAAAAGGGCCAATGTGGTCCCAATCTTTAAGAATCTTTAAGAAGGGAAAAAAGGATGACCCAAAAAATTACCTCACGTCGATACCAGGCAAGATTCTGGAAAAGATTGTTAGGGAAGTGGTCTGCAAACACTTAGAAACAAATGCAGTCATTGCTAATAGTCAACATGGATTTATCAAAAACAAGTCATGCCAGACTAATCCAATTTCTTTTTTCGATAGAGTTACAAGCTGGGTAGATGCGGGGAGTGCCGTGGATGTAGCGTACTTGGATTTCAGTAAAGCCTTCGACAAGGTCCCTCATGACCTTCTGGCAAACAAACTACGGTTAGGTGGATCTGCAATTGGTTAAATGGACGAACCCAGAGGGTGTTCACCAATGCTTCCTCTTCATCCTGGAAAGAAGTGATGAGCAGAGTCCCTCAGGTTTCTGTCCTGGGCCCGGTCTTGTTCAACATCTTTATTAATGACATCAAATTGGGAGGGACAGCCAATACTCCAGAGGACAGGAGCAGGATTCAAAATGATCTTGACAGATTGAGAAATGGGCCAAAACTAACAGAATGAAGTTCAGCAGTGACAAATGCAAGATACTCCACTTTGGCAGGAAAAACGAAATGCAAAGATATAGAATGGGGGACAATGCCTGGCCCGACAGCAGTATGTGTGAAAAGGATCTTGGAGTTCTCGTGGACAACAAGTTAAACATGAGCCAACAATGTGATGTGGTAGCAAAAAAGCCAATGGGATTTTGGCCTGCATCAATAGGAGCATAGTGTCTAGATCTAGGGAAGTAATGCTAACTCTCTATTCCGCCTTGATTAGACCACACCTGGAATATTGTGTCCAATTCTGGGCACCACAATTGAAGAGAGATGTTGACAAGCTGGGATGTGTCCAGAGGAGGGCAACTAAAATGATCAAGGGTCTGGAGAACAAACCCTATGAGGAGCGGCTTAAGGAGCTGGGCATGTTTAGCCTGAAGAAGAGAAGGCTGAGAGGCGATATGATGAGGGCCATGTATGAATATGTGAGGAAGTCACAGAGAGGAGGGAGCAAGCTTGTTTTCTGCTTCCCTGGAGACTAGGACCTGGAACAATGGCTTCAAACTACAAGAAAGGAGATTCCATCTGAACATGAGGAAGAACTTCCTGACTGTGAGAGCCGTTCAACAGTGGAACTCTCTGCCCCGGAGTGTTTTTAAATAGAGGCTAGATGGCCATCTGTCAGGGGTGCTTTGAATGCAATATTCCTGCTTCTTGGCAGGGGGTTGGACTGGATGGCCCATGAGGTCTCTTCCAACTCTATGATTCTATGAACAGGCCAAAGTCAGAAATGTCAGATACAAGAGTCCTTGGACAGCCAACAGTCCAAAATCAGAAACATGAAATGCAAAGCAAACAAGATCATAATGTCAAGATTCAGAGTTCAGAAGTCTGAAGACCTTTGGTAACAAACTGGTAAGCAGCGAATTCATGTCCTGGGTCAAGAGAAAAGAGGAATTGGATTCAGTTCAGACAAGACATTGTCCACAACTAAAGTTTCATAGCATCAAGGACTTTATATTTTAGGATCTCAGCTGCTGCTTCATTAATGTGTGTTTTTCAATGAATCTTTGAGACATGTGATACCCTGCTTGTTCTGTAAAATGCTCTAGGGGTGTATGCATGTTTCACTCTTCTGTAGGTGTTGCTCAGATGTGCTTGCTTCAGCATCACCTATAGAAGCTTACACAAACTGCTATGGAGTGTTTGCTTCAGCTGAAGGCTAGGCATGGCAGACTGCTGGGAGTTGCTGGCCCCCTTCTTCTCTGCTGCTCTTCTAGCAACTGCTCCTCCTCCTCACTATCCAAGTTACTCATAATATTTATGGAATAGATAGAACCACCATTTTTTCAGAGTACATTGGCAAAAGGTGAGAGCTTAGCCTGACATAGGAGAACCTAAAAGAACCACCAACCTCTTCTATCCTGTCTTCCATGTTACTGCTTCTGGCCTTTTCGTCTAAACCTGCCCTAAATTTACATATAATTAAAATTAGCAAAAATGGCTACCTGGATTTAGGGAACTAGAAGTTGTCAACTATACAAAGCAAGTAAGAAACATTTGCAGTTCCTGGAAGCAAGGAAAGAGTTTAGGTGGTAAAAGGGAGACCGTAGAAGCTGGTACAGGGTGGAGAAACAGTACTGAGGTAGAGTGGGTAGGATAGCAGCTTTGAACTCAAGAAGAAATTTGTGATTTTATTTAAAAATATCTGAATACGTTTGTTAGTCTCACTGGAACAAACCAACTGAATCAATGAGTAAGTCAACACTTATGTAAATTCCATGAATTATTGAATCTACTCTCATTGGGGCTAACAAGTAGAATTAGGCCAAAAAGATTAAATTATCTCATGCCTCTCTGGGTGGAATGTTGCAAGTTCTCTGAAGGGAGAAAAAGTTGTCACACTGAATTAATGTGGAAGTCTTATTATTTTCTATAAGAATTATTTCCGAGAAAACATGCATAGAGTAACATAGTGTGTGAGTTATGAACACTTTCCTCCCTCCGCTCCACAATTCCTGCATGGTCCAAGGCAAACATTCATATTCATATTTTTGGTCATTTAAAAAAAAACATGTAAACGTAATGCAGGAGAACTTTCACGCTGAAACACAGCAAGAACATCAATGGAAGATGTTAAGTCATCTACATAATTAAATAGCAATTGGCCTTAACCATTACTCATTATGGTGTAGCTTTTTGTCATTCTGTTTGATGCTAAGAGATGTTCAGCTGCTTGCAATTGATGGAGAGGCCTAATATGCAGTGCTTACAACATAATCAGCTAGCCAAGGCAACACTTTCTACATTTTATTTTTAAATAAAAGTGTCTTTGCAAAACATCTCAATTTAAAACGAGTCTGGTCATGATGGACTAGTAAAAGTTAAAGCACACAATCTGGAGGTCAAGGTGGCATGGGGAGGGGCTAAAATAATGGAAGAAGTGCAATGACATAAGACTGAAAGCCCCCCTTAAACAGGCAAGGGAAATAATCTTGCCTGAAGCTCTGGAGAACATCTCCAGTCCATCTGGACAAAGTGTGATTATTGTATGACAGCAAGGAGTCATTCTTTCCCCATTTGCTCATGAACTATATATAGCAAGCCCAAATATCTGCTTTCCTCTGCACTCTCTCACAATGGGAATTGACACTGTGTCAATGCCGTGTTGCCATTTTGAGAAGATGTGAAGACAAAATCAAAAGCATTTGAGTATAATCTGGGTTTTTGGGTGCTTGTTGGAGGTAACTTGGAGGTATTTTTCCATGCCAAGAAATTACTTTTAGGGTACAATTTGCCCCCAAATCATTTTGGGAGGCTGGTGCAGGGTTTCAGGAAGTCAAAACTGAGGTCCAGTGACTGCATATGGCCCATGGACTGTGCCTTCCCCATTCTTGGTGAAGATGACATTGAGCTAGATGAACTAATGGAAGGGTTTCAAATGCATTTTACTGAGGGCCACATCAGCATTATGGTTGCTTTTAAAGGGCCATATAGAAAATGCAGTTATAATGTATTTTATGGCCACAAACAAAGTTTTAAAACTTGGCATTATACTAGATTTCCTTTGACCAGAAGCTGGCCACTTTGAGTGCCTTAGATGTCATTGTAAGAAGGTCCTCATTGTGCATGTGGTAGAGCTCAGACTGCATTGTAGTAAGTGGTCTGTAGTTGGGTCTTTTTGACACTCGCATGTCATGGACTCCACTTTTTTAGCCCCATTTCTTAATATTGGCTCTGGATCTCATGGCACCAGAGCGCAGTCTGTTCAGTGCCTTCCAAGTGGTCTAGTCTGCCCAGGAGGAAGACTCTCATTCAGTACTAGCCATAGCTTAAGGTTCCGGATTTTAACCTGCCACTTTGGACTCTTGCTGGCTGAGGTGTTTCTGTAAATATCTCTGTAGATCTCAGTCATTGGCATGCTGGCTGATATCTGAACAGAGAATGGGCCAGAGATGTCCATGCTTTGGTTCTTTCATTGCTGGCTGCTCCTTTCCAGCAGATATCAGGTGGTGCTATACCAGCTAAACATTATAATTTCTCCAGCGGTGTAGGATGCAGATATCCTGTGATAATGCGGCATGTCTCATTAAGAGCCACATCTGCTGTTTTCATGTGGTAAGATGTATTCCACGCTAGGCATGCGTATTCTGCAGCAAAGTAGTAAAGTGCAAGGGCAGATGTCTTCACTGTATCTGGTTGTGATCCCCAGTTTGTGCTCGTCAGCTTTTGTACGATATAATTTCTAGCACCTACTTTTTGCCTGATAGTCAAGCAGTGCTTCTTGTAAGTCAGAGCACAGTCCAGTGTAACTCCCAGGTATTTTGATGTGCTGCAATGATCCAATGGGATTCCTTCCCAGGTAAGGAAAATGAAAGAAGCCTCCCTGCAGAATAGTAACACATCCGGGCAACTAGGACAATTACAAGACTGTATAAATGTAACAATGTTGCCTTGGCATTGGAAGTCTCACAAACCACATAAATGGATGTGGTAGGCTGGATTCGACCTGTGGGCCTTGTGTTTGACATGTGTGGAATAATGGTATGGCTCTGCAATAGCATCACTTTCTATGTCCCCCATTCTCACAAGTGTGGGGAAGTAGGGATATAAATCACCATGTGTTTAGGTCTTGTATGGAAGACATGACTAGGTCCAAAAGCCTTCTCGGTGAAACAGCAAAAATTCTGCAAATTAAAAAAATTGCAATTTGAAACTTCTGTGAAAAAAATTATTCTTGAAGCAAATTTTCTTTTTACATTGTTTTGCGCAGCAACATTGTTTTGCGCAGCAACATTGTTTTGCGCAGAAAATTACCACAATGTTTTTACAAAATACACAGCTTTCTGTTGTTCAGACTAATTACTGAATTCTGTTTTAGAGAATTCTTTGGAACAGCCATCTAGTGGTGAATAGCGCAAGAGTAAAAGGCCAGGACCAAAAAACAAAAAAACAAAAACAACCTAGTATATTTTGGCTGAAAACTCACTGCCAGTAATTGAATCTTCCAACCTTTTAGAAAGCCTATAAGGTGCCAGGTGATGGGAAAGAGAATCTGGCCATCCACAGCACAACGGAATCCCAAAAGAACTGTATTCAGATCTAGATCAGAGATTCACCAACACTACCATAGATGGTGGGCAACATTCTGTGCTACGTGAAGCAACTGAATTGTAATAATGAATGATGACAAAAAATAAGGTGGTCACCATGGAGTCCTCAAATGTTGTGGATCTACAGTTTTCATCATGCTTAACATGAGTTAGAATCTAGCTGGAGGCCAGAGGTTCTCCATCCCTGACATAGAGCATATTTAAGATTCTCCTAGAATGGTGTTATTGAGTAATCAAAACCTGCTCTACAGGTTTTGCAGTTTTATCACACTTGGCATGCCCTAGATTACAAATTAAAAACAAGGATGGCAACCTAACAATCCAGCACCAACAAGGCATGACACTGGCAAGTGGGTATTAACCTACCATTTGCAAATCACTGATCTAGTATTCTCAACAAACAACATGAACATTTTATGGCAATTGGTGAAACTGGGTCAGGCAAACCATTGATGAGAGATTCCATAATGAATTCACACATCATTAGCTTTGAAAAGAAGACCACATGAGAACTTTGGAGAAGGCTTTTATCTGCGTTTTCAAAATGCTTGTCTAATATATTAATAATCATGGCTTGAAATGAAGCATAATATACACTTTCTTCACTGAATGTGTAATTCAAGATATATCTAAAAGGAAACAAGATACTGAATGTCTGACTTCATAGGAAGCACTTTAAGAGGCTGAAAGAAGAGAACAACAATACTCGACTGGTAGTAGAAAGATTCAAGGAGAAGAATACACTCTGTTCCACTCTGTGATAGTCTGGTAACAGAAGAAAGTTAAAGTCTTTTTTGTGGGATGGCATCACTGAAACTGAGTTGGTTCCAAGAGGAAAATCACTGGGTAGCTGTGGACACCTAATCTTCTCTCAGCTTTAAATGTATTAGATGCCTGGCTGGTCTAAGTCCAAGTCATCCCTCTGCTTCAAATGGATGCAAATGCCTTGGATTCGGACGTTGAAACATCTTTGGATGACAACTCTTGGAATCCCCCATCTACAGAAGGGTGGAGTTGGTGGTTGGAGGCTTCTGGGATATGTAGTAGAAACAAAATTCCAATTTTCAGCCAAAATGACTTGCAATGTTACACGTGATGCTATGACAGAACTCTCAAATCACATGAGTAATCCTAAAGATGTTTGAGCCCCAACACTCTGTGGGGCAACAGAAGGGCTCAAGGACTACACATTCCAAACTGCATGGAACAACTCTTTGGTTGTCATTCAATCTATGCATAATTGACTTCTCAAAATCATCAATTGTATTAAAGGACAGAGGCCTAAATAAAGGCTTAAGATCCCATCTGTTCTTGGAAGCTAATCTGGTTGGCCTTCAACAGTACTTGGATGGGAGATTGCCAATGAATACCAGGTGCTTCAGGCTATATTTCAGAGTAAAGAACTAGTGGAAACACCTCTGAGATTTCCTCTCATGAAAAAAACTTTACAAAATCCATGGGGTCAACATCAGTTGACAGTCAAATAGAAGTGTCCTTTCTAGGAATCTCTAGGGCTTGAAGTATACCTGGAGAAAGTTGACAATAGCATCACATTGGAGGACCTAGAAATTCCCAGAGAGAATATTTTAAATCAAATCTGTGAATAATCTATCTATCTATCTATCTATCTATCTATCTATCTATCTATCTATCTATATCCCATCAAATGTGGAGGGGTGACTGTAATTAGAATTGTGGGACAGCCATGAAGGGTGTACATTAATTGCAAAATGGTCAAAAAAGGGGAAACTACATAAAGAAAGGAACTTCTATATGTGAATGACACTACTACTTGTATTCCTGCCACAAAGTCCAAAGTTAACTTGTATAGCTCAAGATTCTGATAACATAACATTTTTCATGTTGTGTCATAGTTCTGCATGGGCAAGATTTATTTTTCTTTCTGCAAATGTTGAAAATTTTCCCATGATTATATTTTATACAGTGCCAGATTTCAGTCAATTGGAAATGTTCAGATGTTGGGATGTTTCATACATATGTACTATTCAAGATGAATCTATTCAGTCTGTTGCTGGCTGGAGGTTCAGAGCTGATATTGCACTTTCTCATCTTATCTTTACTACCTGACTTTTTGAAGAAATAAATGAGATATATGTTCTGGACATTTTTGAAATATAGGAAGGTTGATTAAAGTGACTGAACAGAATATTGGGTTCTCCCAAGAAATTGTTTCTACAAGTGATAATCCACAAGTTAACATGGTAGAATTTCTCATGTTCCATTTAGGCCTTTAGAAGTTCAAAATATGTTCTTCCATTAAGAGCTTCAGAGACTTGGCTTGTTTTGTCCAGAAACATCCTTATTTATTCTCCTTGATAGATGTCCTGAATATATGTCTCAGTTTGACTCCAAATTCCAGAACCTCAAAACCAATATTGCTACTACATGTGGTAGCTGGAGGATTCTGGGAGCTGCTATCCAAAAATAACTTTATTTTTCCATAATGACTTGCGATGTTGCAGATGGTACAAAATGTCTAGCATATATAGCATATTCATTTCATCAAAAACCTAGGTGATCAATTGCTAAACTGAACTCCAATATTTTCTGTGGAATTGAGAGTCACCCTGAGTTGTGTACAGGATGTCAACAAATCAGGGCCTTCATTAAAAAAATAGCTGCTATCCAAAGCTCGATGACATTTCTGGGCCCTTCTACACAGCAGAAAATGCACAGGGAACTGGGTTTAAAACTGTGGTTCCCTGCGCATTTGGTGCCACACAGGGGCCAAGACCTGGCCTTTTTCCCCCTCCTGTGCCAAATCACTGTCGACACGGGGTGGGGTGGGGGGGTGGGGGTGAAGGCGTGGGTGGTAACTGGGTCTCTGCCTTCCCTTGCTCCCTTTCCTGGTTGTAAAGAGTTAAATAAAGGTTTGTTATCAAGCTTTGAGGCTTCTAAGACCTCCATTTGCTTCTAAAGGATGCTCTGGAGTTTTAGAATCTCATTACATTAGAGCATGGATCCACTTTAAATACAGTTTCTACCTCCTGCAGAATTCTGTGGCTTGTACTTTAAGGAGGAGCCTTTAAACTGCTCAGCTAGAGAGGTCCTAGGCCTCAAAAAACTACGAACCCCAGAATTCCGTAGGAGGCAGTAACCAGAATTAGAATGGATCCATGCTCTAGTGCAGGCATCCTCAAACTGTGATGAGGGGATAAGAGAGAGGAGGATGTGTATAGATCCTCCTCTAGAGGATAAGAGGGGATAAGAGAGAGGAGGATGTGTATAGATGATCTTGCAGATGGAGATCTCAAGAGCAATCTCCATGCCCCCCCCCCCTTGCACTTCTAAAGATGTGGACCTTAGTGACCTTTGGAGGTGTTATTTTAACCTGGAATAAACCTGGATGTATCTGCATTATCATGGGGAATCTTTTGACTGTGTAGATGAGGCCTAATAGTCAAATTCTCAGATATAAAATGGAGAATTTAATGGAAATCTATTACATGCTCAATGGGTTGTTTTCAGAAGGCTTACCTTCTCTGCTTCTTTGAAGTAATTAGTTGGCTAAAATGGGAAGAAGAACACTGGACTAGATGGACAACCCCCATAAGGCTTTCCTTACATGCAGAGGATCCATGGATACTGGATATTCCCCTCTGGAGAGAGGAAGGGTGAGTATAGTTGCCTTACATCCAATGGCTATAGAGTACAGGGCTTGATGACCTAAAATGCCCCTTTCAACCATGTTTCTATGAGACAATTGCCTAAATGTTTCCTTAACAACTTTCCACTGACTATCGCTGGAATTTGTGCATGGGAGGTGGGTAGGTGGTTTAGGCAGTGGCGTCTCAACCATTACGCAAAGTAAGCATTTGCAGTATAGTTGATATTGCCCAGGGGCACTCTTGAGGCACTCTTGGGGGGAAATAGACTTTGACATATGCGAGTTGTAGTTACTGGGATGTATAGTTCACCTACAATCAAATAGCATTCCGAACTCCACCAATGATGGAATTGAACCAAATATGGCACACAGAACTCCCACGATGAACAGAAAATATATATCGGTGATTGGTCGGGGGGGGGGGGGTGCCAAAATACTGTTTGCTTACTGTTGAAAATTACCTAGGGCCGCCTCTGGGTATAGGGCTTGATGACCTAAAATGCCCCTTCCAACTCTGTTTCTATAAGACAATTGCACTTCATTCTCTCTTCTTTTCAGATATTTTAACCTTCAAGTTATATCTACCATTAACATATCTGCTAATTTTGATTAATTCTTACCAAAACAAGTGAACCTTTTGCTAGCCTATCCAGTAAAAAAAGCCGTTCTCTTATACTTAGGCAGAATTCCAGGATTAATTCCAAATACTTTGTGACCATAGTGAACAGGCTGAAAACATTTCTTATTTTAGGCAGCAAGAAACTCTGATGTCTTGTTCCACAGAGATGACCTATTTGAAAGCCCACATTTATGCCCCCATTGGTTCAATGGTCTAATCAGATATTATATTGATATTGTACTTGACCTTAGGAGATAACTTAGCCTGTAAAACTTCCTTCAGAAGGTCACAAAGAGCCTCTGGGAATTCAGTTAATCTGAGGGACCTTGCCAAATGCCCTGCGTTCATTTGACACAAAATCTGTTGGAAATTAGACAGAAGTCATGTGTTGCTCATGCTGGATCAGGCTTAACTATATTATCACACAAAAGTGCTCTGTGTTGAGTCAGGCCATCACATTTGACTCATAGGAGATGATAATACTTAATGGCAGCAATACAAAAATAACCCTGCTGACATCTTGAAGCCATAAGAGCAAAGATTGTTTCACCTACAGATCTATAAGACATTCAAAAATTCTAGCACATCCCTAGAAAATATAGGCTCGGTTGATATGTTGCATTACTGGCCATTTGTTTTTACCAAGTTTACATGGCTATACACATAATTCCACAACCTCTCACTCATCTTTATATGTGGAAATAGTTAGGGTGGTAATGTTTGTTTGTTTTCCTATAAAAAGTCAGCAATCCTAAGGGGTAGAGTTAGTATATAACCTATTATTCAGGTCCTCCTTTAGCATGGGAACAGAGGGCTTATAAAAAGAGAGCCATGGGAGGGGAACAGAATTAAAATCTTGTTTTACAGACAGTGCAGAAAGTTCTTATCAGCTAAAATCTGAATGACAAGAAAAGGTAAATGTATTGTTAAAGCTTTTTTCCCCAGTACATTGAACAACTGACTAACATTAGAAAGAGGAGATTAGCTGTGGTGGCGCGTGTGGCACCACCTATATGTAGAACTGTAAGTTGCAAGATTTGAATTGTTATATTATGCCTGATTTTGCCTTTTTACCCTGTAAATGTATAGTTGGGTTGATTGGTTATTTATAACTGTCAATCAATGTTGTTTGCACCAGTTATATTGCTTCCTCAGCTCAATTGTTTGGCTCCACCTCTTCCTGGAGCAGGACAGTGTTTCCTTTTTCATTCCACCATCAAACTTTCTATCAGATGAATATGAGAGAGAGACTTGGCTCTAAAAGCCCTTGATTAAGTTACCTCTCAGCACCAATTCTGAGGTTCTTACCCTTGAGACTTATGCTTCATGTTCAGACCAACCTGGATGACGTTGAGACCAGAGGAAGACTTTGTGTCTTCAAACATAGGCCATTTCGACTGGGGTTGTGGATTGCTCCAGCATTCACAGCCATTGAGAAAGGGTACCTGGAAAAGTTTCTCAGCTGCAAAACTCCTTGGACCCAAGACAACCAGAGACTGTAATGTATATTTTCCTTTACCCCTTTGAAACTTCCAAGCTTTTTGCCTTAAAGGGATAACTCTTTGTGAACAATAAAACCTATTTTGTGTTATCTACAGTGTTTTGGTCCTTGGGAGTTCCAGTTTCCCTAAAGGAGGGCAAGAAGCAATCCCCTTGGAAAAGATGTCACGTCCATGCTTCTTTCACTAAGAGTTATAACCCTCAGGCTCGACGGCACATTAGCTACATACATTTTGGACAAATAAAATGATTACTTAATCAGGATAGTTATACAAGGAGACTCTTGTTCACTTGGCATGCAATGAAACATCAGATCAACATTCATTACATCATAAGTGTAGTAATGGCTGCCAAGGTGGATGGCTTTAAAAATGAATTAGACAACTTCATAAAGTATGAAATAATCAATGGCTACTACTCATGATGGCTATGTACTGGAAAGAGCTGAGCCAAAACTAACAGTATGAATTTCAACAAGGAGATGCCTAGGATACTTAGGCAGAAAAATGAAATGCACAGATCCAGGATGAGTGATGCTTTGCTTGACCACAATCAATATAAAAAAGATCTTGGAGTCTTGGCAGACTACAAGTTGAACATAAGCCAACCTCCCACCTCCACCTCAAGGTCGGTTGATGGAAATGAGAGAGAGGGCATTTCCAGTGGCTGCCCCTCAACTCTGGAACTCCTTGCCCAGGGAAACCAGAATGACCCTCTCCCTGCTGTCCTTCTGGAGGCAGGCTAAAACTTTTTTATTCAACAGCATTTTAAAGGAGAAGGTTTTAAAGATCAAGTCAGGGGCTGAGTATGTTTAGTTTGCAGAAGAGAAGCTTGAGAGGAAATATCGTCATGTTTAAATTTGGCCATCATAAGGAAGAGATAGCAAGCTTGTTTTCTGCTGCCCTGGAGACTAGGACTCAAGCAACAGGTTTGAATTACAGGAAAGGAGAATCTACCTAAACATTAGGAAGATCTTCCTGACTATAAGACCTGTTCAACAGTGGAACTTTAAGTATGGTGGAAGCTGCTTCTTTGGAAGCTTTTAAACAGATGCTAGATGGCCATGTGTAGAGGGTGCTTTGTTTGGGCTTTTCCTGCAAGGCAGGGGGTTAGGTTGGATGGCCTGTGTGGTCTTGTCCAACCCTATGTTTCTCTGATACTAACCAAAATCCCACATAAAGCTTTCATAGCGCAACCTTACAACCAGATAGTTGTTATATAACATACTAGCATTGCATTACAAACACACCCCTCAGCAGTACATTACACTAAGAAATGTACAGCATCACAAAATGTGTAACTGCATGGTTTTAATCCTATTGGTTAGCCTGAGCTGTAGTTGAGCCCTTTGAACTATTGCTGGATGCTGAAGCAGAACATTGAATGAGTTAACACGTAGGTCAGCTCCTTTAAATTTACTACACTGTGGAACTCTACTTACACAACCACAAACACACCCATTTCACAAAGGCCAAAAAGGTATAACTTGTATCTGTAGGCTTGTGTGACAGCAACAAGGTTCCAGACATTCCCCTTAGTATTAGACGCAATAGGACTCTCACCTAAACAACAATTTCTGGAGAATTCAACTGGAGATGTGTTAATGTGCTTATGTCGTGCATTAAGGCTCTCTGCTATCCATCTGGAATGACAGTATGGATACAGAACACTGGAATGAACTGATCTTTAGTACAACTCTTTTATGTTTCCAGGACCAATAGATTTCAACAGTCTTCTTCCATGTGAATATGGTCAAGATCTATACAGACAGTCAGTGAGTTACAAACATCTGATTTATAAATGACTCATAGTTAAGAACGGGTGTGTGTGAGAGAGACAACACTAAGTGAGAGAAATCTACCCCTAGAAGGGGAAATCCATTCCTGAAAGAGATATCATGGGGAAAAGTTATCTTAGCTGAAGGTTTATCACCAGTCCTTGCTTCCACAACAAGCCATTTTTTTTCAAAATTCAATCATTACAGGGACAGAAAGTGAGATGAAATCTTCTGAACTGGGGCACAGAAAGCAACACAAACATCACAGGTGTGTTAATCCTTCCCCATGCTCTCCAAAGCATGTGTGTGCGTGTGTGTGTGTGGAGTTACACTTACAAATGTACCTATTCCGACTTATACACAAAGTTAACTTAAGGGCAAACTACAGAACCTATCTTGTATGTAACTTGGGGAATGCCTATACTTATTTTTACTATATAATAATAAATAATAATAAAACTTTATTTATATCCCACTCCACCTCCCCCAGTGGGACTCGGTGTGGCTTAGATGAGGCCACGCCCATCAATACAATACAACAATATAACACAAAACACAATAAAACGAGCAAAATACATATAATGCAAAATCAAAATAATATACAACACAACAATATAAAATCAAACATTAAAAACACAGGGAATTTCACTAGGCAGGGCCAGTTGCATGGATAAATTTATTTAAAAAAATTAAAAACACTGGGAGATAGGACAGTGTAACTTATAAGGAAGAGGCTCCAAGAATGAGGAAGGATTTCATTGCACAATCCATAAAATAAAGTGCATCTAAGGGCATTTTGTGCAAAGTGTGGTCAGGGAGAATCTTACATTCAATCACTGAAGGCACATATGTTACCAGGAGAAGGCATAGGCAGCTAATAGCAGAAGAGACTAACAAGAAGGTCCTTTCCACTAAATGAAATAGTATTCCATTAGATTGTTCTACCTTTTGTCTGCTTTCAAATGGGCCCGTAAAGTAATTTTAATCTGGTAAGCATTTTTTCCATTAAAGGCTCTGATGATCTTATTAGCTTTCTGTTGCTGGCACATTTTGATGGTGCTTTTTAAAACTCCCATTTATTTTGTTTCTATTCTCAAGACTACTTTTAATTTTGTTGTGATTGATGTTTTCATTGATAAGACATGCCGTGAGTATGATTTTATCACAGAATGATAAGTCTAAATGCCTAAATAAAATTGCTGAAGAGATAAATAGATAGAGGTTTTTTTAAACAAAAATAATAAAAATCTTTTTAGCATCCTTTCAACACAGAATGGCTCAATCTATAGCCTTGTTTAGGATATACCTGCACTATAGAATTAATGCATGTTAATAGCATTAACTGTCATGGCTCGATGCTATAGAGTCATGGAAGTTGTAGTTTTTCAAAGGTTGGCTTTACACTGCCATATAAACCAGTTTCAGAATGCAGTGTCTTACAGTGGCTCCGGTCCTCCTTGGAGGGCCACACCCAGAAGGTGGTGCTGGGGGACTCCTGTTCAAACCCCCGGTTCCTCAGGTTTCCATGTTGTCCCCCATGCTGTTTATGTTTAACATATACATTTAACCATTGGGAGAGGTCATCTGGACACCCAATTCTTCTACTCCAAGGAAGCTGCCCTAACACTAAACCAGGACTATCATCATTAATGGACTGGATGAGGGCAAACAAATCAAAACAAATTAATCCAGATAAGACAGAGGTACTCCTGGTCAGTTTGAAGGCAGACCAGGGAATAGGGACCGAGTATGTGCTGACACAGGTCCATAGTTTGGGGGTCCTCCTGGACTCGGCATTGAACCTGGAAATCCAGGTGTCTGCAGTGGCCAGGAGGCCTTTGCACAATTAAAACTTGTATGCCAACTGTGCCTATTCCTTGAGAAGCAAGATCTGGCCATGGTGGAACAAGCTTTAGTTACATCCCATCTGGATTACTGTAACACACTCTATGTGGGGCTGCCTCTGTGATTGGAACCTTTAGCTGGTTCAAATTGCTGTAGCCAAGTTGCTCACTAGGAATGGCTACAGGAAACGGACAATTCCCTTCCCCCTTGTTGCAGCAGCTCCACTAGCTGCCAGTCTGTTTCTGGGCACAATTCAAAGTGTCGGTTATGACCTTTAAAGCCCTAGATGGTTCAGATCCAGGCTATTTGACTGGCTGCATCCTCTTGTACAAACCTGCCTGGGCCCTGAGATCTTCAGGAGAGGTCCTTCTCTTGGTCTCATCTCCATCTCAAGTCCAGTTGGTGGGAATGAGAGAGCAGGTCTTCCTTCTTGGTGGCTGCCCCTCGATTTTAGAATTCCCTATTCAGGAAAGCCAGAATGGCCACCTCCCTGCTATCCTCCTGGCAGAAAGCTAAATCCTTTTATTATTATTACTCAGAAAGGCTTTTAAAGAAGACAGTTTTAAGATCAATTCAGTGGTTTTAATGTTTTAATGGTTTTTAACTGGGAATTTTAAAATACTGATTATATTTAATCCTGTTTTAATGTTTACATATTTGTATATTAATGCTTTATTTAAGCCACTTTGAGTCTCCTTTTGGAGAGATAAAACAAGGTACAAATATATAGAATGAGGAGGAGGGGGAGGAGGAGGAGGGGGAGGAGGAGGAGGAGGAGGAGGAGGAGGAGGAGGAGGAGGAGGAGGAGGATTTTAATGTCAAAATGCAAGATACTGCAACATAGGTTGGGTCACAAATGATGCATCAAATTAAAAACACAAGAGATGCTTGTAATATTTCACACACATTATTTCTCATATATACTGTTTATTGTTTTCATTAGTGCTTTATGTACTGTTTTTAATTAATGTTTTATATATTTTAATGGTTTATTTATTTATTTATTTAGAACTTTTATATACCGGTATTCTCGACCTCCGGAGAGGGACTCAGGCCGGTTTATACCAAAGATTCAAAAACAGTAGTTTAAAACATTACATCCCATAATACAGTAATACATAAAATACATTAAAAAGCAATCATATAATTACATAAGGCCAAGTCGTCAAAATGAAATCACAATTCATCACCATCCGTCCGTGTGGTCCGAGTGAGTTGTTGACTCACTCATCAAATGCTAAATTCCAGAGCCAAGTTTTCACCAGCTTTCTAAAAGTCAGGAGAGAAGGGGAAGTTCTAATCTCCAGTGGGAGAGAGTTCCAGAGCCGAAGGGTCACCACCGAGAAGGCCCTGGGGATGCAGGATATGAATAACTCACATTGTTATTTATTTGCTTGTTTACGCTTACAACCTTTCTTTCAAAGACTTCAACATGGTTTACATGGTTCTCATCTTCTCTCATATTTGGCTCTTCTCCTGGAGTAGCCATAGAATCATAGAATCAAAGAGTTGGAAGAGACCTCATGGGCCATCCAGTCCAACCCCCTGCCAAGAAGCAGGAATATTGCATTCCGGGGCAGAGAGTTCCACTGCTGAATGGCTCGCACAGTCAGGAAGTTCTTCCTCATGTTCAGATGGAATCTCCTCTCTTGTAGTTTGAACATAGTGTACGTAGTTTTCCATCAATGAAAAAGGTCAGAAGGAAAGATAATGCCTCGTCCAGAGAATTGTTATGGGTAGACAGAGGTAAAAATGTTCATTGATTGTTGTATCCAGTCCAATCCAACACTAAAGCACTATGCAATGCCAACCTTTTTTTTTCTGTCCTGATGTTCAATTGGGTGTCCTCAATTTCAGTTCACATAAAAACTCACAAAATTCCTTTATTGAAATGTGTATAATAATGAGCAATCTGGGACAGAGTTTTGTTGGGTGGTGGGAAGCAATCACAAGCACATCCATTTAGCTACTTAGTGATATGTCCATACATATGAATTAAAAATATGACGAATATTCATGATATGGGCCTGCCCTGCAAACAAAATTTCCAATCTAGTGGACAAACTTCCAAAATATGTTGTGTCCATTTGCAGAATGACTGAAATAAACACTTTCCTCCCAGTCCCTAACAATAATAAATGAACACAAGTAAAATTTGCAAATCATTGAATGACTGATTTTATATGACTTCCATTCATTTAGATGTCATAGAGTATTCTGTCTGCCCATTGACTTGAAATATCCTAATCATTGACTTGTCTAGCTTTAGAAAATTTGGCACTAATTTCAGTTTCTGTTTATGACAGCTCACAGGGAGTCATACTGTGAGTTGCATCCGCCTGTTTCAGAACCCAATTAGGAGTGACAAACGCATGTGTACTTAATACAAACAGCATACACATAGACTTTAATGAAGGATGCCCCTGATTTGAATCGCACACTGCATTCTGCTTCAAAGAGCCAGGGAATAAAAGTCAAGATTATGGAGGATCGAGAGACCTGATCTTACCAATTTTTCGAGGTTTTGAGACACTGATCTTGGGATGATTCAGGCTAAACTTTCTCAAATGACAACTCATGCAGGACTTGATCCTGGACCACATGACCTAAGCTGCAGAAATCCTATGAAATCCAATCATATTTTTTACCCAAGAGTCCTCAGCTACAAACTTTTGCTTTATTTAATTTCTTTATTTCTTGGTGCCATAGCTTTGTGTATCAGGGAGTCTGTAAACATTATATTTTTAAAAGGCATGTATGTATGTACGTACACACACACAGTTTAACAGTAAATTTTAACCTGCATTTTAACTGTGTGTATCTTGTTATATGTATTTCAATAGTCTTCTGTTTTATCTCTCTGTTTTAACCTTGTTGTATCCAACCTCAAGCCTCAAGGAGAGGCAAGTAATAAATTTAGGATGATGACTTTCTTTGAAAAATATTGTAAAATCGCAGTGCTATGAGTCCCCTTCGGGGTGAGAAGAGCGGTGTATAAATATAGCAAATAAATAAATAAATAAACACCGTATAATACCATTTCAGACTAGAGGATGTTGTTCTCAGTGAGTTTCCATGGCTGAGAAGCATTCAAACCTTAGTCCTTTCAAATTCTAGGACCTCTTCACATGGGCTTAATTTTGGTGGCAGGGGGTCCACTTTTGCCATGGAGCCCACCAGCTCCCATCACACACAGTAAAAGTACTTCTGGACCCCCTGCCACCAAAATTAAGCCCATGTGAAGAGGTTCTAGAATTCGAATGGACTAAGGTTTGAATGCTTCTTGGTCATGGAAACTCACTGAGAACAACATCCTCTAGTCTGAAATGAAAACAATGTCAAACATCCTTTGATATAGCTTAGAAAACCATATGATAGGGCTGGCATGGGTTGGAATTGACTTGAAGGCACATGAAAATAACATACAACAACATGACATCATCTGCATATCTGAAATATAAAATGCCTTGGGCTGTACTAAAAAAACCAGGATTTCCTCTAATGAGGAGGCAGTGCTAAGAAGAATGTTGTAAACTAGGGATGTTGCAAAAAGAAGGAGCAGCACAGCCAGTCCTCCACATATTCCTGAATACCTGGAATGTGTTGTGTGTCCACGTGCATGTTGTGCCTTCAAGTTTCCTGGTGACTTTTGGCAACCTCATGAATTTCTGTGGGTTTTCTTAGGTACAGAATATGCACAGGTGGGTTTGCTAGCTCCTTCCACCGAAAGAGAGCTCACAGCACCTGGGATTCCTTGGTGATCTCCCATCCAAGTATTAACATGGCTGATCCTGTTTAGCTTCCAAGATAAGACAGGATCTTGCACCTTAGGACATTTTAGCCCTGGGAAGAGCTACAGTCTATCCTTATCCAGTACTAGGTCACAGAAATAGCAAAGCAGTGCCCTTAATATAAGTATATTTTTTGTATCACTGCTGGAAAATCACTGAGTTCTGAATTGCTGAAAATGTTTTCTGAACAGGCTGTAATAAACCAAAATGTCAAGTTCTGCACAGGTGATGGAGAGGGGGAAAAGGGGGGAGCACTCTCTTGAAATTGGTCTGAATTAATCAACTAAACAATGTGCAAAATAACCACTGGCAAAGATGAAGATGACATGAACCAGGCGCTGTGTGCTCAAAAGAATTCAGACTGCTGTTCCACCCAATACGAGCAAAGTTGTGTTGAAATGATTGGAATCAATTTATAACAGAGAGTTACTGACCTTTTAGAAAGGTTGCCGGTCCATTTATATATCTCCTGTGGTGCTCACCTCCTTTATTCATGCTTAGCATATGCTGTCACTCTTGCTACATTGCCTCACAGTTCCTTGTTAACTTTCTTTAGAGTATGTACAGCACATAGGCCTGCTGAACTATCTTTGAAGGTACTGTCAAGCCAAAGAGAAGGGGAAAAAAAGAAAAAAAGAGGTAAATAGGTTGCTTTCATTTGGGTGGAGCATTGCCATTGTTCTGTTACTAATATCCCTGTCGGTTTTAAAGAGGGGAGAAAGAGAGATCCCACAGTGCAGCAAATGGAGAAAAGAGACAATGATATCAGACATGAAATGCATCATCTTAGAATCTTTCCTTTTAAAAAGATTAATTTAAACTATAGTTTTTCTGAGAACACACACATTCATTAATATTGTGTGTGTGTGTGTGTGCTTTCAATTCACCTATCAACACATTGTGACCCAATGAAGCTGGGATCTCTTAGGCAAGAATATTCAGAGGTGGCTTTGTCAGTTCCTTACTCCAAAGTATAACTTACAATATGTGATTCTCCTTGACATTTCCCTGTCCAAATGCCATGTAAAACTGTATACATACATACTGTAAAATTATAGCACTTTGATGCCAGGTTAACTGCCATGTCTCAATACTATTGAATTCTGGGATTTGTAGTTTTACTCTTCTCTGCCAGAGAGCTCTGGTGCCACAACAAACTACATATTTAAGAGTTCCTTAATATGGAGCTGAGCTACAGCAGTTAAAGATATAATTATACAGTGTGTGTTCTGGTACAGCTGTACCAGGAGCTCCAATTTTGTTTGCTTTTCATTGAATGTTTGTTTGTAGTCCTAAGTTGAAGAGACTCTGCAGATAGGTGGCTTATTTTGGTTGCAGTTATAGGGCAAGCCACCTATCCATCATCGTTGAGTTTGGTCCCGCCTCTTGCTCAGGGCAATTGGGAATGGAAGGGGGCCATTTTTCAGTTAGTCTCAGCTAGGAAGTCAATGCACAGGACATGTACAGACTTTCTCCTGTACAAAGGCTTCAACCGTTAAGACTTCCCGGGGGAGAAGTCTTAAGAGCATCTAAAGATTCCCAAAGGTTCCAGGGAAACAGCCTTACAACCCTGAGAAATCTCGGAGGGAATAACAGCTTTAAACATCAAGAACTCCAGCAAAGTGACTACAGTCCTACTGGTACGTCCACTCGGTTTTGAGACGCAGTTCAGCTCAGTAGTGGATCCACATCAGTCAGGTCTGGGCTCACAGTTAACCTGGGAGGAGCTAGAAAGGGATTTTCCTTGAAAGTAAAGCAAAGAAACAGTTAGAAGCCACCAGTTGTTTGAAGCCTGGAAGCATTTGTTTAATCTCTGAAGACAAAAGAAGTTTCTGTTTAATTGTTCATCAATAAAAGAATTTGTTGTATTTAAGCTCAAGCCTTCTAAAAACTGTTTAATGGGGGAGAATTCTCTAAGGGCTTCTCTTCAGGGCCCCTGGCTTCCCGTTGGTCTAAAGTTTCATGTCCTATTTTAAAAGCACTTCGTTTCAAGCCTAGCGGCGACAGAACAGTGTGTATGCTCTATAAGTCTGACTCTGCTAGGCTTCCAAGATCAGATGGGAGACCCAGTGTCTGTATTTTTTTGTCTGATGAAAAACATTGCATTCAGTTCAACCAATAAGACTTTCTGACTCTATACTAAAGCATTTGATGAAAGATTTCCTGTTTTGGCAGGGAGTTGGGCAGTATGACCTTTGAGGTCCTTTTCGGCTCTATTATTTGAATCTTTCAAGTTGAGTTTTTTTAAAAAATGACTAACAATGAAGTCCTATTCACAACTTGTCTTGAAATAAAGACCCACTGAATATAATGAGAGTTACCTCTGAGCAAACAGGAATAAGATTAGGTTGCATATGGGGAAATGATAGCAGATTCGAATATTCTACAAGAGACATACAAAGAAAAAAGTGGGACTGAATGTTAGTCTCAATGGGGTTTACTTATGGGGTTTACTTATGAGTTGATTCACTATCTTACAACTAATTCAGTGGACATACTTCACTTGGGATGGTTGAATTTCTATCTCAAAAAGGAGTGTGTATTATAAACACACACATTACAGAATGCTCCGCAACCAGGTTTACGATTTCCGTTTCAGAAATGTAATTCTTAGCAGCTATGTATTGCTCTCTAAAAATGTTTGCTTCAAAATAAGTTTGAAATGCAATTCATAGTGCCACGACTGAGTACTGTCCCTTTTTACTCTTCATTGGAAAACAGAAGTATCTTCCTATGTTGGAAGACTGGGGAGTTGAAAGATAAGTGGTTTCTGTATGATGGCAATTAAAATCTAAAAAGATGCTTTCCCCAGCTGTTGCTTTTGAAGTTGTCCCAAGTTGGTGGCTAGGAGCCAGCATTCAATTAAGATTTTGCTTTTTCATCAACCGAATTTTGGTGTGTTGTATTATGTCAATAATTCCCTTTAAATTAATCCTTTAAAAAAAGGTATTGAGATAGTAACAGGTGTCCAAGCCATCAATTATTAAAGTTGGGCCCCACTGGATGAAAGGTTGTCCTAAGGATGTTTGGAACCATCTGAAATGCAAAGCTTAAAAAACACCACATTTTCTTTTGGAAAAGCTGATTTGACCTGAGCGGAACGAATCCCTGCAGGCATCATTTCAGAATGAGGCCTGTCGATGGTGATGCATTCTATACATTGCCTCTTAGACTCATTAGTTTCCAGAAAATGATCACCATGTAAAATAGAAAGTGGTATGCATACCATTAGGATTTATACTTTTTCAATAACACACAAAAGAATACATTGAATTGCATTTTCAAGATTATTTAATTAACGTAATTTAAGACTTTAATTGCATGCTAATAATAATTTCGGTACATTTTTGTAAGTGATTTTAATTTTATTTGTTTTAATTCTTCTAATTAAGAATGAGCGGGTAAATTCTGTTATAATTGGTAACGGAGATGGAGTCTGAAATTTTCATTAGGCACTATTTATTTTTTACTTTATTTAATTTTTGTTTTATATCCCACTTTGTTTTCAGATTGAGGTTGAAGGTGACAGATATTTTAAACCAGGCATCAATAAAAAACATGAAACGTTATAATGTGAGAACACAATTAAACAAATTGTAATATTAAAACATGACTGAATTCAAAATAGATCAGTCAGTGATTTTGTTATAGAAAAATCGAACCCCTTCCCCTAATACTAACAACTATATATTTATATCATATTTTTACAGATCTCAGCTGGGTCTCAGCCCAACCCCAAACTTTCCTGGAGGAATTAACCTCCCTCCCCCCAGGCATAGACCATCCAAAGAAGACAATGGCCTCACACCCCTAATATAGTTTGTATTGACAAAACTTTTAAAACTTCTCCTATGTTTTGATTCATGTTTATGCTTTATTAATAAAAGAGAAGAAAACTCACATGTATACACAAATCCTGGGTGCAACCATAGATATATTCCTGGGCACCCAAAGAGACCTGATATAAAATGTGCTTGAGAAACTGTTGCGAAACTGAACATCCAGGAAGCCCTAACACCTTAATCTGATCAACTCTCCTTTTGTGATTTTGAGGAAACCTCTGGAGCTAGGATTAGGCTGTGGCTATTGACCTTTACCTCACCTCCAGAGCCCCACTCTCTTAGCCTAAAGAGAAATTGTGCTGGTACAGCTGTACCAGAAGCTCCAACTTTTTTTGCTTTGTGTTAAGTGTTTGCTTGCAGCCCAAGGCTTGGGATTCTGCAGAAGGGTGGCTTCCTGTTAAAGTTTGCAGGCCCCCTGTCCATCATCGTTAAGTTTGGTTCCGCCCCCTGTTCAGAACAGTTGAGAAGAGAAGGGAGCCATTTTTAGTCAGTCTCTGCAAGAATAGCTAATGTACAGCATGTGTACAGACTTTCTCCTGTACAAAGGCTTCAACCCTTAAGATTTCCCGGGGGAGAACAGTCTTAAGAGCATCTAAAGATTCCCAAAGGTTCCATGGAAACAGCTTTACAGCCCTGAGAAATCTCAAAGGGAATAACAGCTTTAAACGTCAAGAACTCCAGCTAAGTGACTACAGACCTACTGGTAGGTCCACTCAGTTTTGAAACGCAGTTCAGCCTGGTAGTGGATCCATATCAGTTAGGTTTAGGTTCACAGTTAGCCTGGGAGGAGCTAGAAAGGGATTTTCCTTTAAAGTAGAGCAAAGAAACAGTTAGAAGCCACCAGTTGTTTGAAGCCTGGAAGCATTTGTTTAACCTTTGAAGACAAAAGAAGTTCCTGTTTGATTGTTCATCAATAAAAAGACTTTGTTGTATTTAAGCTCAAGCCCTCTAAAGACTGTTTATGGAGGAAAATTCTCTAAGGGCTTCTCTTTGGGCCCCGTTGGGCTCAAGTTGCACATCCTGTTTTAAAAGCACTTCGTTTTAAGTCCAGCGGCGACAGAACAGAAATGAAAATAAAAAAGATAAAAAATTATTTAACCCTGTCACCCCTATATTTCTTTAAGAAAACAGACCTAACTTTGTCACTGTTGCAAAACTTTACATAATCAAACTGTCAGCTCCAACATGTTACCATTCCAACTGTTCTCTCTTCTTCTTCACCCTTCTCTGTAATGTCAGGAGGAAGTCTCAGCCAATGAGAAGGTGGATCCTAGGAAGCACAACTCCTGACCAGTCAGGAGAGGTATTGGTATTGGGTCTTCTGATTGGCGGCCAAAGGGAATAACATGTTTTGCACTGTATTATATGTTATGTCAGTTCTTTTGCCGATTATGCTGTTCTGCCATTCACCTGACCAGGTGAATAAACCTTTGTTATTGCCTTGAAACCCAGGGCCTGTCCAGACGACCTCTTTATTGCGGAAACTTCCGCAATAAAAAGGGGGCTGTCCAGATGATGTTCTGGGCAGTCCCGCATTAACAAACCGTGGTTTGTGGCAAATTAATTTGTTAGTGCATTTATTCTGCACCTTCTTGGAATGCATTACTTTTGGGTCTGGACTGCAGAATACTTCAGTCCAGACAGTATTCCCACAGTTTACCAGGCTAAATAAGCCCTCTAAACAGTAGGAATACCCACCCCCTCCCCCCCAAATTCCTAGATCCCTTAGAAAAGTAATAGAAACTTATGTGATCTCCATTAGAAGTCCCGGTGAGCTCTCCTGGCACATCATTTCTACATGCCAGGAGAGCTCACCAGGACTTCTAATGGAGATCACGTACTTGAGGAAAATCGCTCCCCACCCCCTCCGCTCTCCTGATGTGTAATTTCTATGTGTCGGGAGAGGTTGCTGGTACTTCTAATGGAGATAATGTAAATTTCTATTTTCATAAGGGTCTGGGGGTTTGTTGGGAGGGGGATAGGCCTGCGCTTTCTGGGGTGGGTGTGGACAGGTCCCTGGAAAATCTGCGTTTTTCAGATGTGGCTTCTCCTGGGATTAAATCCTGCCTGGATCTGGCCCTAGTCATGTTTTTCCTGGCCTTCAAAGGATCATGGCATGCCAGGCAACAGACCTACACTTCCCCCTGGTGGCAGATAGATGATTTTGGTAACATTTTGTGTGTTGGACTACATCACTAGAATCCAGAAGTCAAATTCCCAGTTGGGCATAGAAACCAATTGGTTGAATGTGGGCAGAGTGCACATATTTTACTCCCAGAGGAAGGCAAAAGCAAATCTTGCCAAGAAAATCCCTTGATTGGTTCACCCTAGCATCACCATAAGTCAGAAAATTGAAATTACCAACCCATTGCAACATAAAAGTATGCCATCCATCCTTGAAAACCCCCTTTTCTACAAAGGAGACTGAGCAGGGGTGGGGGGAATAAAAGTGTGAAAGGCAAAAGGACCACACGAATGAAAAGAACAAATTATTTCTGAAAACAAATTACACGTGGATTGACTTCATGTCATCTTTGGCTTATGGTGACTCTACTAATGAGAGACCTTCAAAACACACTATTATTAACAGCCCTGTAAAAATATTGCAAATTTGAGTGCAAGATTTCTTTGAGTGACTATGGCTATCTATAGTGCCGTTTAGCTCTTTTTTAAATTCCCTTCCATTTTGCTGAGCATGATCATCTTTTCTAACAAGCCATGTTATCTCACAGTATGTCTGACAGTCAGTTTGGCTTCTAGGCAGGTAAATGGAGGAGGCAAAACGATGCCTCCAATAGGAGTTCTGACTTTGAATAGTTTTTCTTCACTTAGGTCCCCAATTTTCATTGGAGAGACTGAGACATTAAAAATTGTTCTAAACAAGAGCCTAAGATTCTAGCTGCCTGGAAAGTGTCTTCAATTTTAGTCTTGGTGAAGTAAACCGCATCCTCACCATGCTCAGCTTAATGAACTTAATTTTTCTGTGGATCGCATTTAACATCTTTGAGATTTTTTTAATCTTAGCAAATCATTCCTTCTGCATTTAATCTGAGCAGATATTTGACTTGACCTCAACTTTTCATGTCAGAAAAAAATCTCAGTAGCAACTGGTTGATGTACATATCTATCCACAAAACTGTTTGCAGTGTTTTGTTTAGAAAATGTATACATCTATGTATTTTCACAAATCAAGATGAATAGCAGTACACTACACACCCTTTAGAGAAAAATAAATAAATTGATCAGAGTTCCCATACATTTGTGTTTGGAGTCATCTTTTTATAGCTTGATGTGGTCCAAGATGTATTTTCCCTGAGCTTACAGTGCACTCCAATGCATGTGTGTGTTGTATGCCTCATGTCTGACATATGGAGTCCCTAAGGTGAACAAATTATAAGGCTTTTCTTGGCAACACTTGTTCAGTGCAGTATTTGTCTTTGCCTTCCTCTCAGGCTGAGAGAATGTAACTTATGAAGGTCACCCATTGAGTTTTCCTAGCCAACTCACTACACCACGCTGTCTCTCTCAACACACCATGCTGGGGATATTTACTCAAAATTATGGATGCCAGAAGGAAAAGTGGAAAGGGCTCCCGTTCTTGTATCATTTTTATAGAAAAGGAAGTTTCAGTTGGTCTTGCTTCTCACTCAATCAAGTAACAAATAACTCCTGCTGAAATTTCTCCTTCTATAGAACCAAAAGTATAAGAGCCCTCCCCAGTATTCACGCTGGCAGCTCCAATATTATTTTCACGGAGTTCAATGGAATTTATTCTCTAATAGGAGTCTGGCAGAGCACTGGCTTAAATATGCCACAAAATAAAGCACCTCCCTATCTTGTCCCACTGATAAAGAACTGGTCATTCTACATCTAGCCAGGTCAAAAGACAGCAATACTATACTATTTCTCTATAATTCTTTCCTTCACCGAGGCTTCAGGAAGATGAATTTTGCACTCTTTCACTCGGATCTGTGCCTCCACTAGGCCTTGTTCTCCTGCTGTGTTGAAAAACTAATGATCAAAGGGAAACTGCACATCATCTTGGCTTGCATACATGCTTTGTACCCCTTCTTTCAGATGACTTCCAGCACTGCTTCAAGCAACACTTCCCACAGACATAGCCTTCAGGTTCCTCAGACCACCTACCAAGCAGTCAATGAATGCCATGCTCCTGCCAAAAAAAGTACATTTTTAAGAAGCATTTTTGCATTTTTTGCATTTGCAATGTGAATGTAAAACCCACACAGGCTAGAAGAGGCACCCATTTTGAACTGATCTTTTCTACTTCTCCATCTACAGATGACATTTGCATGAAGACACAATGCTTGAAGGCCACAACTTGGACACACATGCATATAGTAGTTCTTTAAAAACCTGAAGTTCTGTGGTCTCACCCAGGGAATCCATTGAATTGTAATTTGAAACTGGTGCTCAGTATTTTCAAATGGAGATCCCTTGTTCTTCTCCTTATATAATAATAAATAATAAAACTTTATTTGTACATCACCCTATCTCCCCGAAGGGACTCAGGGTGGTTTGCAATATTTAAGGCAAAACATTCAATTGCCAAGAAGAAAATCATAAAAACATAAATACAAAAAACATACTAGAACACCGCACAAAAATTTAAACCAATTGCAATTATAACTCCATCAGACAAGGCTTAATAAAACCAATGGCTAGGACTACCAAAAGGGTGTGGTCAACTAAAGGACTGGGCAAGGAATAGTGCAAACAGAGTGTCATAGGGCCAGGGAAGTGGAGAAAGTGCAGACAGTGTACTAGCTGACAATCGAGGGACTGGGCCTGGGGACTAATCATTATCAAAAAACCTACTGGAACATCCAGGTTTTCAGGTCCCTATGGAAGGAGGAAAATGTAGGGGTTTGTCCAGTCTCCCTGGGAAGGGTGTTCCAAAGTCAGGGGGCCAACACCGAGAAGACCCTTTCCCTCGTCCCCACCAACTGTGCTTGTGACAGAGGTGGAAGCGAGAGAAGGGTCTTTCCGGCAGATCTTGCAGCCTGAGCTGGTTCATAGGGGAGATGCGATCACAAATATAGATGGGGTCTGAACAGTAACTTCCTTGAAAAGAAGTGAAGTCCAACATTTAAAATCCATAATGCAGATATATTTTGAGTATTATGTGTTAGAATTTAAATTTAGTCAAAAGATAGTGCTTCCTCAGTCACAGCCATTTCTAGAATAAAAGAAACATCTTGCATCTTCCTTTTTTGACTATATATTTTAACCGCTGCTTTGTAAGTGATTGAAAGTAATAATCTTTTTGAAAAGATTGCCTTTGCTCTGAATTGGCTTGACCAATTATGTCAGTAAGATGTTATATCTGATGGGCCAGATAGAATGGTAATGTCATACTGCAATTGAAAAAAGAGGCACCAGTGGGAACTACAGAAACAGTAAAGTGAAGGACATTTTGCCTTTGAAAAGAAGAGTTGCCTATCTATGATGAAAGGCAATTCTTCTCACAATTCACAGTGTTTGGGAGAAAAATCAAACTCATACCTCTTATCTTGAAAAATGACTCCTAAATGTGCAATGAGCTAGAGTTGCCACTTCTAATGCTGAGTCTCAGGGCTTGAGTTCCCTTCTGCAGTCCTTGGGGAGAAGGAGAAAAGTCTCAATGTGAGTGTGCTCCCTTAAATGTGTGTATTGACGTGTTTGTTAAAATTTGGTCTACACTGTGCAAATGTACTTTGTGCTCCTCTTTTAACACCAGCCTTCTAACAGGAACAGGCCGACATTATGTGATATCATAAGGTGTCATCCCTAAGTCTCAGACTTTAATCCTGAAATCTCAGGGACAGTCCTGACCTGGCAACTCTATAGAGCCTCCAAACTGGGAGGACATAAAACACTATTATGCTATCATGCACTCATTGATCCACCACCCCAGCATATAAATATCACAACAGTTGTCAGGAAATCTGTAGATTTGGTGATGAAAATCAGCACATACGTGACTGAGAACATCAGTGTGTGATCAAGGCACTGTGACCTGACAACAAGGATAATTTTTAATGAGCACACAGCAGCTGTTTTAATCAGCAATTTGGTTTTGCCTGAGCCAACTGGGAAGGGAATGACTACATTCTGTCTTTGCCTCTCCAGTTGCTGAATTTATTTGCATACACATCACTTTTGTAGCATACTTTTAACTTGGTTTTCAGGGATTTAATTAAGTTGAAGACCAAGGATGAAAGTGGGAGGAACAGAGAGAAACGTGGACATTTTAATAGCAACTGAAAAGATGGGATATTGGCAGATTAGCTGACAAACCAGGACAGTATGGAATGTTGTACTCCTATAAATTTTGATGGCCTGCAACTCCAAACATTCCTCCTCATTGACTAACCTAGCCGACATCGAGGGACTTCTGGTCCATAATGCAGTGTGAACCAGGACCACACTTGGCACACAAACCTTCCAGGACCCACCTCATGCCATGGTGAAGTTTGGGGTGAAGTTTGGGGGATGATAGACCATGGATAATGGGATTAGCAGTACCTTCACCTGAATTGCTTCCCACCAAACACTCTGTCCCCACAAATCAAAGACCTGGACCAAACTTGCCACACAACCCCTTCCCCCAAAGACACACTTTACAACCTGGTGCAGTTTGGGGGAGGACAGTGGATGATGGGAGATACTGTACCTTCACTTACTTCCTGAGACCACTGCAACCCTCAATAATGACAGATAGGACCAAACTTGGCACACAGAGCCCCCATTGTACATCCTGGTCTGGTTTGGAGGAGGATGGGCTACAGATGATGGAATATGCACTACCTTCACTCACTTTCTGAGACTACTGCGACTCTCACTAATGACTGATCAAAACCAGACTCGGCATACAGAGCTCCCATGACCAACACTTCATCCTGGTGTTGTTTCAAGGAGGATGTAACATGGATGATGGGAATTGCAGTACCTTCACTCACTTTCTGACAGATCAGGACTAAACTAGGCACACAGAGCCCCATGACCCTCTTTATGTCTTGTTGTGGTTAGGGGGATGAGCAACCATGGATGATTGGATTTGCAGTACCTTCACTCACTTCCAGAGACCACTGTGACTCTCATGCATGACGGGCCTGGAGCAAACTTGGCACATAGGGTCCCCATAACCAACTCTACATCCTGTTTTGATTTGAAGTAGGATGGACCATGGACGATGGGACTTGCCGTACCTTCACTCACTTCCTGAGGCCACTGAGACCCATACCAATGACAGATCAGGACCAAACTTGGCATACAGAGCCCCCATGACCAACTATACATCCTGTTCTGTTCTGGAGGAGTTTCGACCATGGATGATGGGACTTACAGTATCTTCATTCATTACCTAAAACCACTGCGACCCACACCAATAATTGATCAAGAGCAAACTTGGCACACAGAGCCTCCATGATCCACTCTATGTCCTGGTGTGGTTTCTGGGCCAATGGGACTTGCATATGGAAGCTTTAGTTCATCTGCACTCACTGAATCCAGCCGACACTGGACCTAGACTAAACTTGGAGCACAGGCAAACAATGCCTTTCTCAAATAACCTAGGCATAACCGTGTCCCCAAGCTAGTACATAAATAAAACTAAGATTGCTGCTGAATTTGAACTACAGCAACCTAAAAATAGAAAATGGATTATTGCTCAGACAAACATCTGAAGTCATTTTGAGGATATGTTGGGTTTTTTTTTTAAAAAAAAGATTAGGGGAATTTCTAGGGGAAATGGTTGCACATTATACCTTCTTTGTATTGATACTAAATCAGCCTTTGAAATAACAAATGGAATGTATGTCTTTGCACTTATAGCAGCCATTCTGGGATCTTTTATCTTTTCTGGCTTAAGGAATTTCATACCTGGTGCAAGCCATCTCCTTAGGTCAATTCCGTGCCAACGATTTCCTCTTGCCTCGCTTCATATATCTATATCTATATATAAATCCTAAATTAATACACTAGGTGCTCTGCAGCCAGTGTGGTTCCACATTGATCTTGTCCTGCTTGTTTACACTGTTTTGGCAAGTTGCTGATGTACTTCTCCCTGGGGATAGAGCAGGGGTTAATTGCTGTTAAACTCTCAGTGCCAAGAAATGGTTCACACTCCCTGCTACATTAAAGATGACACTAATAAGGAAAGAGTGCACAGGATTGCTCCGTGTTGGAAAATTGGACTCGCGGTGACAGAAACTTGGAGCAGAGCTGATGTAATAGGGAGGCCATAATGTAATTAGAACTGCTGAACATGTGTCATACCAAGTTAAAACGATACATTAATGAATCAAAATAGGTGATGGAGTATTGCTCTTTCAGCAGATAGAGGTGTTTTCAAGGTTAGATTGCCTTTAATTTAATAATCGGCAAAATGGATATTCCTCAAATTATAAACAAAATTGACTTGAAGGCTTCTGAGCACATTTTTTCCCCTGTACCGAATCAGCGAATCAGGCGGATGTGGGTGGGGGTGAGGGAAGCAAGGTTGAATGTTTCGGTGCATGTTTATTTCTCGGAAATAAAGTGGCTCCATACAAAACCACTTATTTTATTTAACTCTTTCTATCCATGGTATTTATCCTTCCTTGGAAACAGCTCAGGCAACAATCAAACAACATGAAGGCAGCTGAAATAAAATATAAACTGTGAACAACATAAAATAAAAGCAGGTGAAGAAACTGAAGTAAATAAAGAGGTTGTAAAATTCCAGGAGAAACCCCTCCTCGGGGGGATTTCTCATGACTGTAAAAGCCCTTCTAGACAGGCCCTATATTCCAGGATCTGATCCTAGGTTTCCTGCTTTAAAATGGATTATATTAATCCTCACTGCTAGATAATCTGGGATAAACAGAAAACCTGGGATGAGATCATGGGATATAGGGCCTGTCTGGAAGGACCCTGAGGTTTTCTGTGTTAAAACTGCAGCCTTATAGATGGGTTGCATTGGCCCAGTTGGACTGTCAGCTCACCTTCTATGTTGCTACTGCTCTTCCAGCCAGATCAAGAGCTTAATATAAACTCTTCTCCCTCACAGATATTCCATACTGTCATCAACAGAGGTGTCTGTGGAAGGTGATCTCCCAACTTCCTTCCTGGCCATGCATGCCTCTGTGCAGATGTCGGCCCAAAATATCCAGGACCTCACAAAACATTGGTTATATGGCCATGATCCATCCCCTGTTCCCTATGCTGATGAGCACAAGGAAAGGGCAATTGTGGTGGTGTGTGCAAACAGAGTAGAACAGTCTGAAACAGACCTGATTCAACTGTTCACACTGTCTTGGATCTGCAGGACAGTCTGAAGTTTCAAGAAACTCTGTATCATTGCCCAGCTTAGTCTGAAGCAGGGCAAAACTAGTTTAATCCTACAATACTCCAGTATAAAAACTAGTTTAATCCAGTATAACCTACAAGCCATTTTTAATGTAACTGTATTTTAAATTACTTTTAGGGTATTTTTTTTGTAATGCTTACTTATGTTTTAGTTAACCCCAGGTTTTGGCGGTGACCAGGGGAGCATTTGCAAAGTTGAACCTTGTGTGCCAGCTGCGCCTTGGGAAGTCCGACTTGGTCACAGTAGTCCATGCTCTGGTTATATCCCATGTAGACTTCTGCAACACTCTCTATGTCAGGTTGCCTTTGAAGACTGTTCGGAAGCTTCAAATGGTCCTGCGGGCGGCAGCCAGATTACTAATGGGAGCAGCGCTCAGGGAGCATACAACTCTACTGTTGCGCCAGCTCCACTGGCTGCCAGTTTTGCACAATTCAAAGTGCTGGCTTTAACCTATAAAGCCCTAAACGATTCCAGCCCAACTTACCTGTCCAAACGTATATCTCCTTACAAACCATCCAGGAATTTAAGATTGGCTGGGGAGGTCCTGTTCTTGATCCCGCCTTCCTCGCAGATGCACTTAGTGGGGACGAGAGACAGGGCCATCTCAGATTACCCCTCAGTTGTGGAACTCCCTTCACAAAAAGGCAAGTGTTAATTGACTCAAGTGAGTACAATCACATCAAAATTTTACCATTTTCCTGCCAATTCAGATTATCCTATTTGATTAGAAGCAAACACAACAGCGTTTGTGTTTTATTTTGTTCTTGTAAAAATGTTGGTTGTTTTTGAGCGGAAAATAAATTCTTAGAACTTTCTTCTACTTAAACAAGTGGCCTTAAGTATGAAAAATAATAGATATGTCAGTAAAAACCCATCCAACAGGTAGAAAACTTTTGAAATTCTTTTTAGGCATGCTAGAATGAAATAAGAGAAGATTTACATCCACTGTGTATGTGTATTTGACAATGTGTTCATGTGTGTGTGTGTGTGTGTGTGTGCGCGCGCATACATCCACCTGGGTGATTCTATCATTTTATCTGAAGTCTACATGTGGAGGGCTAGTGAGTTATAGCCCTGCTTGAGGGGTTCTTCTGAAATATAATGAACTGTGTCATATAATTCACTAGAAATTGCCAAGAAGTTATCACCTGTTACTGCTGATGACCAGGGAAAAAAGGTGGAGAGAGGAGGGAGAATGGATTTAAATCAGCAAATTGAGGTTAATGTACCTTTACCTTTTCTTCACTTTCTTTGGAAGGATGTAGAGTTGATTCCATTTTCATGGGGCTGTTTTGGTTTTGGTCAGAAAGTTTTTCCAGTTCTAGAACATAGGATCATTATTCTGGACAACGAGGTTAGGGTCCAATGTGGAAGTGATATAACAGCACATGCTTGTAGACAGTGTATTTCAGTATTCCAGAATATACTGGGATCCCACAAAGGAACTTTTCCAATCTGTGGATCTTGCCAAACAAGGCTTGCCCTGCTAAATATTAACCTTGCAATGTTCCCATAGTATCTATTAGCATTTGTTCTTTCAGGTATGTGGCGTGTTTTGTAGAAAATAATGAAAGAGCGATCATGCTACTGGCTAATGTACTAATAAATATTGAGCTATTGTCTGAATTTGGGATACAATGAACAGCTGAATGGAACTGTACCTCCTGGCAAACTGGTACCTCCCTGACTACAGGAGCCCGGCTAATATAGCTTTTATATTAAGGAAGTTATAATTTGCTAGCAGGGTCCTTGACAGCTGCCTGTGGAATAAGACAATATGCTTTTCCCCTCCCTACTGGGCCGACTCGTAATTCCCTGGTAACTTTATTGAAAATGTGCATGGGCTACAAAACTGAAGATTAACTGTCCAGGGACCTGCTTCCTGGAGCTTATTTGAAGATTAAATCAAATGGCAGGCAATATATATTTGGTAATTCAGCTTTGTTACAGACTTTCCCCCGTCTTGTGGCAAGTGTAATAGAAGATTCTGACACTCAACAGCAGTAAAAGAGATTTTTTCCCCTCCACAAAACCACCCCTCCCAAAACCTTGATACAGTTTTGTTCTCCTGGTGAAATTGGAATTAAAAATTTACTTCTTCCTGACAGAAGATCAAAAGCATTTTATTTTGAGAACAAATGGCAAAGTAGCTTTAATTGCCAAAGATTTGAGGTGGAATTTCCTTTTATAAATAGCTCAGTTCATTTCCCATTTACTGTATGCCAAGTGTCCAGAAGTTAAAAGTTAAATGTAATTATGTTTTCTTTTTTTTAAAAAAAAAAAAAAATACACCGAGTACAATTTAATCCAAATGTGCAGCCTTGAAACATCCTTCATACAGAGCAATGAAAAAACTTTTACAAATCAGTTTTAAAATGAAATGACTCTCTGTAGTATCGCATTATGAAAAACACAAGAGCATCCAAACCAGTTTATAAATCAGTAAAATAATTTGCGTGAGTCTAAGGACTTCATCAGGCAGACTTCTGGCTCCATTTCCCTGTGCCCCATGGAAGCCATCACATGACATAAGGGCATTTCCAGTGGGATTCTGCAGGGCTCTGTTTCCACAGCACATAAAGACGGAGCCAGAAGTCCACCTTCAGGAGTCAGATGTTACCCAACTCCAAACCTGAGGAAGTAGGCAAAAGATGGGGAAAGGACATGGGATGACTGTCCATCCCAGAAGACAGGGAAAGACAGTAGGAAACAGGGTAAGACTGTTCCCTCCACTTTTCCTCACTTTCCCCTGCCCATCTGATGAAGTCCTTTATTAATTCATAAGAGGCAAGTGGATAGATTGTGAGTCAGTTAGCTGTACATTATTAGACAGCTTCTTAAATGTTACCAATAGAATATTCTGATGGGCTTCCTTTGATGGAGACATCCCCAGATTCCCATTATAGAAGAGGCCCCATTCTTTAAGACAAAGATAGAAATTATGTGGAGAGCCATTATAGTGTAGTGGTATGAGCATTGGACTATGACTCTGGAGACCAGGGTTCAATTCCTTGTTCAGTCATGCAAATCCACTGTTGACCTTGGTCAATTCAAATACTCTTAGTCCCAAAACATCCTTTGATAGGGTCTCCTTAGGGTCATTGTAGGTTAGAAATCAAAAATGTTCTGGAGGTCCACAGCAACAAATTGTGTGGGCCCTCCTGAATAAGTTGTACTGCAACTCTCATCAGCTTCAGTCAGCATTACTGAGAGATGCTGAGTGCTTCAGTCCAACTTGAGTTTGTCATCTGTCTTCTCCTTCACCTGTTTCCCAAAGAAGCCATTAGTGTGTGTGTGTGTGTGTGTGTGGAGAGAGAGAGAGAGAAAGAGAGGAAATCATAGTCAGAACCTTAATTTAATGGCTTGCTTATAATCCTTAGCTACTGTTCTGCTGGAGACAGCATATACAGTCATTTTGAGTCTATGTTTGCTAAGTCAGGTCCAAAACTGGGGACTAGTAGAAGGATCCTTGTGATGTCACCAAGCAGAATACATGAAGGATCAACTTTAGCTATCAGTGACCACCACATTTTTCTTAAATAAAATTCAGAGTCTAACAAATAAGAATATATTTCCCTGGCAGGAAATTAAATGCAAGCCAAATATGGCACACGGACAACATGAAGTCTCCCAACCTGGATTGTACCAGTGGCCTTTGGAGCTACCAAGAGACTGAAAACAGTTACCCCAACCTGCCTCCAAATGCACGTAGGAGTACTTTTGCCATGCTTTTGATGTTCCCCAGTGTAGACTGGGGAGGGGGGGGGGCATTTCTAAGAACAGGGGGTGACTTCTCAATTTCTGTTATTTAAAAATATTTCTCCTGGACCTAAAATAGTCAAAGGTGGGATGAGAACAAGAACAAAATGCCTTTTCCATCTCTTAACAGGTATGCGGGGGCAACTGGTGGGAAAAGTCTTTGTGGAGGAATATGTCTGGCCTCCTAGGTCTCCTGGAATGTTAGTACAGCTCATTGGCCTTTCAGTTGGCCAGTGCTTCCCTAAAGAAGTGTTTCCAACCATTGGTCCTCCAGGTTTTTGGAACAACAACTCCCAGAAGCCTGAAACAGTTTGGCCAACTGCCAGAAATTCTGGGAGCTGATATGTAGAGCAAAAAAGGTTAGGAATTCTTGCCCTAGATCATCTATAACAAATGTGCCAAACTATCCTGTAATAGCAAGAGGCACCAGCGCATAGAAAGAAAAAATAACATTTTCAAGATGGCACTCTTGCCCCAAAACTCCTTCTCACTCTGAGCCTAGAAAGGTGAACCCAAATCCTTATTACGATTAGTAGACACTGGCGATTCCCTGCCTTCAGGTACCCAGAGCAAGGTCTCATCAGGTAACATCCATATTGACAGACGTCTTACATTTAGGAACACTTCTGAAAGCGGAAATCTGGGCATCTGCATTTTGAGCAAAAGCTGTTCAAACCCTATCTCAGTAAATAGATCTATGATCAGGAACTTAGAATTAGATGGATGGAGATGTAATGCATTTTAAAAACCTCCTATATTTAGAAAGCACATTCAAAGACACTGAAGCGCAATTTGTCCTAGTAGCAGGCATCTGAAGAACAAGTGACATTCGTACACAAAATCTATATTGGTGATGTATTTAATTACAGAGTTGATTGAAATTGACAGCTTTAGTGACCTGTGTGTGCACTTGCTGTGATTGATGGATGCTTCAAATCTGGTTACTCTTAAACCAAATCGCATATTGCTCAATAATATCATCCTGTCAAAAAGCAAACTACGTTTTCACATGTGGAGCGAGACACAACAGAATTAAAATCAGGTGGAAATTGAGTTATGTTTAAATATTTATGCAATGGTTAAAATGTCATATTTATAATATAATTCTACTTCAGGACAAAGAAGATCTGATACTGGACAGTTCAGCCATGTTTCTCTCTAACCCAGAACGATGTAATCCAGTAATATGGACTCCAGTCACTTCTTAATGCTGATGAGTAATTCACATTAATATCAGGGCTGCATTAAATTTGTTGTTGTTGTTGTTCTTGTTGCTGCTGTTATTTGCTATCAACTTTGATTTATAGTGAATCTATGAATGAGAGACCTCCAAGACCCTCATCCATCAACTGCCTTGCTCAGAACTTGTAAAAACATAGCTGTGGCTTCCAAGGGCCCTTCCACACAGCCCTATATCCCAGAATATCAAGACAGAAAATCCCACATTATTTGAGTGTGGACTCAGATAACCCAGTTCAAAGCAGATATTGTGGGATTTTCTGCATCTACACCAGAAGATATGCACTATATCTGAATCATTCAGGTTGCACTTCGAAAAAATTAATTGAGACAACAGTCGGAGGGCTTTGAATGCTATTATCACAATAAAAATTGTTTTGTTGTCAACTTAACAACAATAATGAGAAAATACTGCAGAAGATCACTTTATAGTTTGTTGCTTCAATCTAGGGCTCCTTCCACACAGCCCTATATCCCAGAATATCAAGGCAGAAAATCCAACTCAGATAACCCAGTTCAAAGCGCAGTTCCAAGTTTTGAATTCCTGTGGTTTAAGGTTTAATTCAGAAAACTGACTGTCACCTATACTCAGCAACTTTAGAGTTTCTGGATTTGTCATATATATATATATATATATATATATATATATATATATATATATGCTATTCTCTTTATTGTGCTTTTTCTTATTTTTTACATCTTTCTTAATAAACTTTACTTAGTAGATTCTCTCATCCCTGTGTGGTGTCTGGGTGAAAAGATGCCTCATGGCTGGATGCTTTCCCCCCAACATGGATGGTTTCCTGTGTTGTGCTGGCTCCAGTGGAGCCAGTACAGGGCCTTACCACGAGGGTGACACTTTCCCTAAGTGGTGGGGAAAGTGTTAACAAGAGGGAACTGCACACAAGGCAACACATGCATCCTGCTGCCCCTCTCTTCTTTCCTAGAATCCAGACGAAGTGAGCTGCTTTACCTGGCCTTTATGATGAGATCCTATGATGTGCACGATCTGTGAGGCATTAATGGGGTCACTGCAGGGCCAATAGGGACTGAGAAAATATGCGGCCAAACAGATTTTAGTGCAGACAAGTCCTGGATTTAGCCTTACCAGATTCAAGCAATAATAATATTTTAAAAATCAATACACAGAAGCACTCGTAAGGAACAGTTGTAAAAAATAGAAATAGAGGGGTTAAGAAATGCAGATGTTAACACATAATTAAGATGGCTGGATCTCTGAATGTCACCTCCCTAGGCCTTAATATTCAGATATGTCTGGGTTTATTTTTCTCCTCCTGTTATTTTGTTAGTATTTTTAAGAGCAACAGCCTAAGAATAATCAATGCATAATCAGGCAGAGAAGTGCCTTGATGTGAGTATTATGCATAATTTAAAATTACCTTGATAGCTATTGTTAGATTTCTTTCTCAACCTTTTCTATTTTTATTTTCTCTAGCACATTTCACATAGATGAGAATAAGTCTATTGATGTGAATAGGATGTAATGAAAGCTATTTGCAGGTCAATTAAACTCATTCATCAGAGTATCAGCATGGACCTAAAATATTTATAGAAGTCTTTTTCATGAGAGTAAGAAATCATTAATTGGTGATTAACAAAAGAATGTAATAAGGAGCTCAGTTCTGTGAGATAGGGTTCTTTATTGCACATTTTGAACTAGCAAGCTTAGAAAACAAGACAATGTTGTTTTATACTCACTGATAAGGATTTAGGGCTAGGTATTCTATCCTGCCCCAGCAGATACTATGATCAAAATTTTATTAGTGTCATGTTGTTGTGTGCCTTAAGAGTTTTTTCCCAACTTAAAGTGAGCCTAAGATGAACCTATCAAAGACCTTTCTTGGCAAGAGATAGAATCTGAAGATCCACCAACTGAAGACAGGACCCTGTAGATCGTTCCAAATAAAATAGATCCAATAGCTCACATTTTTGAATGAATCAACACTTATGCCAATGCCATTTTTTACTGGGACAGGCAATAGGATTCAGACCATAAAAGTGGATTGATATCTTATTGGTCACATTCATGCACATGTGTTTGCAGTTTGTTGGAAGCTATTCCTAGCTCTTTATGTCCCATTTCAAACATTTCTTGCTTACTGGAGACCATTCGGAGGAGGAAGTAGAAAAAGTAAGATCCAAGAGGAAGGGAAAGCAGGGTGCACTCATTTCTTCCCTCCACACAGCTGAGGCCAGCAGCTTCTTCATTCTTTCAATTACCTTCTACTCCCTTTGCTTCTCACCAGTAAGTAGCAGCAAGCAGCACCACCCCAGGATGACAGCTGTCAGGGTGAAATGAAAATATGGAATTACATGGATAGAGAATTACACTCTACCTGATTGATGTAGGAATTTGGTGTTGGTATTAAAAGTTGTTAAACCCAATCATGTGTTTTGAGTAGCTGAACCAAACAAAGTCCACTCCACAGTCTTTCCATGTGCAAAATAGAAACAAGGAGAGGGAAACAAGAGAGAAAAATAAGCAAAAAAAGGCAATTATTTCAACCACATACAAATTGGCTCAGCTAAAAATAAATAGAGCATTATTATTTTCCATATACTTCTGAAAAGGTTTATTTTTAAGAAGGGACTTGAGATAAGCAAGACGGTCCCCACCCTTAAGTAAGCTGTCTTGGGCAGCAAATGCCAGGTAGCAGTGGAGGCAGATATCACTGGGGGAATGGGTGTCATTTTTGGAATATGCTTCAGCACCATGGCAAGCTCATTCAAATTATGTTCTCCTTTTTCTTTGCTGTCAAAGCCATGGGTCTCCACTGCTGGAGTGGAGAAGTGAGTGGCTGTTTTATGCTGGAAGACCATGTCAGCTGTTGGTCTTTCACCCACTCCAACTCTAGCTACTTCAATATCTTCAGATGTGTCAAAAATATTTTCACATTGCGACTGTAGAAGTCAAATCTGTATGCCAGTCTGGTTGGATTTTATACATGGAAAGTTGGAGGATTCCATTTATCTTGGTCAAGCCCTAATATTAGTTAAACAAAGGCACTCTGGTTGGCAATTCTAAACATAATATCAGACACAGCAAAGGAAAAAGGAGTGAGTCATTACAGGAGATCCAGTACATACACCATGATAGCATGAGACAATCTAAAAGAATTTTACCATACACATGCTTGGCTTGTACCTATTTAAAGCCATTACAGCAAATGTCTAGCACCATATTTTCTGGCCACAAATTCCACATGTGACACAACCACAGCAAAGTAACACCCGAGGCTGAATGTAGGCCTGTGACACCTTGCCTTTTTATTCCTTATATGACGTTTAACATTTTTGATGAAACTTTGGCAGTCTGCATTTTGGTTGGTCAATAATGGCATTAGTCTTTTGGATTTTGTTCCTGGATGGCCAACATGGCTACCCCTGAATATGACATTTGAGGGATCCCATCTAAAATTTACCTCCACATCTTCTTGAAGTTATATCTTAAATTGTCATGTTGTTTGTGGATTCAAAAATTCTGTTGCCCAATTTTTCTTTCTAAACAGGAATATCTTCTTTTACATCTTTTCCTTTCTTAATGGCATCAACTGAAAACTACCACCCTCAGGAAATTAAGGAGAAAAAAAACAACACCCTGTGTATCACTTATATTTATCATTATCATACTTACTACAATATTAACATATTTACATTCCCACTTACTGCTCAAATGCTAATAAAACAAAATGCCAGTGAAAATTAAAGGGTGGCAAAATTTCTCATCTTAATGTTTTTATTATCTTTCCGACCATTTTTTTTGTAAATACAGAATGCTTCTAATTATACATTAACAAGCAGATATTAAGCAGTATGCCTCCTACTGGATCCAAAATGACTTCAAATGACCTACTTTAATTTTATTCATTATCTCTAACTGTTATTAGAACCTGTATTTGACATCTGTGGATATTATTTGATCTTTTCAAACCACATTCATTCTCATTAAGAAAGCCCCAAGACACTTTCTTTCAGAATATTTTTCAAATATTCTGAGATTTTGCTTGTTATGTGAAATGTGACAGGCCTTTCAAGTTCTTTATTATAGTATTTTTTCCCCCTCCAACGGCAAGAACCAATTATCCTTCTGCTGTGCTGATGGGTAGTTTGGAGCTCAATATTTAAGCAATTAGTATCTGTATCTGCAAATTAATACATCTCTATGGCTAATGTTCTTTTAATCGTACAAAGCAAGCAAGGATGGCCTTTTTGCCATCGTTGTTGTTGTTAAAAGTAGAGGGATGTTTATTAATGTTGAAACAAAAATGAAAATACCTGGGTGGAAATGAGCGGATGCAATTTTGTGACTGTCTTTAATTTTCTTTTCTTGGTAAACTCGACCACTTAAAGGAACATTTACCTCATTTCAAAGGAAGGCTGTCTACCATTTCATAGAAACGGAACTTGTTTTCATATTTTTAAACTCAGTAATTGCTGACTATAAAGATGTCTCCCCAATGACTTCAGATCCATTAAAATTATTTGAACTTTTCAGACAAGCCTGGCACTTTGAATTTTAAAAGTTCCTTGACAGAAATTACTCTTAAACGTCATCATTAAATGTGTGTGCTGTGAATCCCTCTGAATACCTAATAGGCAATACATATTTTATACTTTGCAACAAATTTAACCTTCTTTATATATTTGGGTCAACTCAGCTTCAGTTTGCTCATGTACAATGGCTTCTTCTAAACCAATTTCAGTATCTTTGTCTTACCACCTCATCAGATGTGACATTTTGCTTCTTGTACGCTGCTTCACCTTACTTTTCAGCATGAAGCCTGTCACATGACGCAAAGGAACTTTGGCCAGGCTCCGTGTTGAAAAGGGAAGTGAAGCAGATCACACCACCACCATGGCAGCATGGAAGTCTTCCCGTGTTGCCTTGACTTCAACAGGGGAAAGCCAGGCAGCAACACTTCCCCACATGGTATGAAGAAAAAGCTAAGCTGGGTGATGCGTGCCATGGAGTGGTGTCTTCTCCACACAGCTTGCCAGGAGCTCATAGATCCCCTCCATTGCAGGGGAATCTATGGGCCTTTCTGATAAGATATATATATTCCATTGCAGGAATTCAGATGGATGCATGGTGTTCCTAATTCAAAAGGATTTCCCATGGACAAATGTAATTGAGATAGTTCCTTGACTTTCAAGGACCAACTGCCTTTTAAAAAATGCACATGAATTCATAGTCATGAGAGATATCCAAATGCACAATCAAAAAAAGTTTAAAGATCCTGGATTCTGGTCTTCAGGCTAAAAAAGCAGAAATCTCAGAATAAAAGCATTCATTCAAAAAGTGTGTGTATATGTATCCTTCTTTGTTAGACAGGTTTTTTTTAAAAAAAAATTAATGACATATTCCTGACAGCTATGATTGATGTTCAGTACATCATATTATACATTTAATGACATCACCAGAGGCCATCTCTTAGTTTCATGTTTTAGCCCTGAAATCTCAGGCCTTGGGATAATACTAATCTGGCAATACTACTGAGATTTAAGTAGGCGTAGAACTTGAAATCAATCACTGGGATACTAGATTGTGTTTCCTTACTCTCAATCAGTGGTTCTCAAACTGTGGGTCCCCAGGTGTTTTGGCCTACAACTCCCAGAAATTCCAGGCAGCTTACCAGTTGTTAGGATTTCTGGGAGTTGAAGGCCAAAACATCTGGGGACCCACAGGTTGCGAACCACTGCTCTAAATACTAGGGCTGGGCGGTTTCGTTTCGTTAATTCGTAATTCGTTAATAATTCGTTAATTTTTTCAATTACAAAACGATAACGAACCATTCTGGAGCAATTATTAAAAAAACGAATTTTCAAAAACGTTTTGTAAATGCTTCGTATTTCAATATTGTATTCGTTTCGTTATTGTTTTGAGGTCGTTTCGTTATTATTTCCGCATGTCTGGGCCAATTTTATGGTTTAATTAGTGAAAAAAAATTATAATATCACACCAACAGTCAACAACAGAGGGAGAGGGAAGCTTCAGAAGGTTTTGGAGGTTTTTTAGCGTATTTTGCGGTCGCGTCCGCCATTAACGAATTGATTCGTTATTGTTTCGGAAATCGATTCGTTAATTTTTTACCATTTACGAAATTTCATAAATATCGAACTTTTTAAAAGGAAAATTTTGTAATTATTTTAAATATCGAAACAAAAAAACCCCCCAAATACAAATCGATTTTAGAAACAAATTTTTCCGTTGTTACCCAGGCCTACTAAATACATATTCATGCTGAAAATCAGCGATACAATTTACTGTTTATCTATCAATATTCTTGCTTATTGCCTCATTATGTAAAGGGGGTTATGTTGTGGCTATGCAACCCCAATGAATAAAGCAAACACAATTGCATATCTGGAATCCCATTAGTTAGTCTCAACTACAGTAGAATTGTTCATTTAATTGTTGAATGGTGAGTCTTCACACTGATAAATCCAGCTTGTTCTCTTCTCTAATCAGGACTAACAACAGAATTTAGGCCCATGTGAATTACACTTTGTTCTCCATATTCACTGGGATTAAGAGCACAAGACTCCCATGAAAGTGAAAAAACAACAACAACAAAACAACAAAACAAAAAAGAAATTCCTATTTGCTTTACCTCTCTGGGAATGTATAGGTCTTCAAGAACAATGGATAGCTTTTACTTGTACCTGACCACAGAATTGCATTGAAGGACCTAGAGCATGTGTGTCAAACGCAAGGCCTGTGGGCCAAATCTGGACAGCCACATCCTTTTATATGGCCCACAAGGCTTTCAATTTCAGAGCAACATGGTTACATTTATACAGTCTTACAATTAAAAATGGCCCTTTGAATGTACATGCCAAACAGTGCTTTTATTTCTTATTTCTCTCTCATAAAGGTAGGATTTCAGCAACCAACATCTGGCCATGTGAAAAGAGAACAGTGATGTGACTTGGTAATGCGGATTGTACAGGTGCTGAAAAAAATAACCCTTGATTTATTATCTTGCTTAAACATGAATTATAAAAATATTGAAATGCAGGGAATCAAAGTCCGGACTCATTATATAGTTGAGCATTTTGAGCCTATTAAACTGGACTCATGAACCAAATAATTATCAATGGTAGCGGACATCATTAATTTACATCGGCCCAAAATTCTCTGGAGAAATTTCTCTAGTTTTATTATGAAATTCCCCAGAGGTTTACTTCAAATTTGTAGCAGATTTCACTTCAGATAAAGCAATAATCTGTGGAATTATAAGGTTCCCCTAAAAAAGCATTGCTATTTTATATTAATGCATTTGGATTCCCATAGTCACTCATATGTTTTGCCCTCAAATTCTCTAGCAGTTGCTGGAGAAAGTTGGGTGGCAGCTGAAATTCACATAGTTTGTCCAGTTCAGTCAATTATTGTCTACTTTCTCTACCAGGAGATTATTAAGATCTCAAGCGAATGGTCTTTCTTAGCTGTCCTATCGGGTTCTTATTAACTGGAAATATCAGTGATTCAGCCTGTGCCCATAATACATGCAAATCATATGTGCGTCTATTAAAGCAATGGCTTGCCTCATCCTTTGAATATGAGTGTGCATTCATTCATAACGGATGAAAAATTGGGTCCATTCATTTCATTCATTACCACCGAAGAAAAGAAACCCAGAGTTTTCAAATAGTTCTGAATGTCATATATTAATTTGCTGCTCATTCAGAACTCATTCAGAGATGGTTGAGCTTTCCTTTACCTCAGGCAGCCAAAAAAAGGTCAGGTGGAGGTTACCAGGGAGGGGCGTAAAGAAAATGGGAGCAGAGTTGTGCAATATAGCTGCCCACTCTGCAGCCCAGGAAGATTTCATCAGAAATGTCCAATGTTCTGGTAGCCCTTTCCCCACAAATAACCTTCTATTCACAAAGAAAAATGGCTGTGCCTTGCAGAATTGCTTCTATTATTACTATTGCTTCTATTACTGCTATTATTCTTCTTCTTCCGACTCCCACAAGGTCCCCTGGAGTTTGATTTCAAGACCCCTCATGGGTACCAACATCCATGGATGCTCAAGACCCATTATTGACAATGACACAGTATAATGATGTCCCTTACATGAAATTGCAAACTTAAGAAAAAATATGCTTTTATTTTAAATATCTATTTCCCCCATATTGGTTAAATTCATGGATGATGAATCACTGGATACAGGGATTGGGAGGGGACTGTATATGACTTTGCATCTTCCTTTGCCATTGAAAAAGATATTTCAAATTTATTTGTGGAAAACCGGTTTGTGCTACATTACCCCTCAGAGATCGTTCATGTTAAGAATATATAGTATACCCGTAAAGTTTCTCAGCATCAGCATCATGTTTATGTATTGTATGTGAATTTGTGTCCCGGCATTGAATGCTTGCCGTGTATATGCTGTGCTCTGCCCTGAGTCCCCTTCAGGGTGAGAAGGGCAGAATATAAATGTTTTAAATAATAATAAATAACAACAACAAAAGTTGCTAATAACATTGGAAAAATAGTAAATTACTACAATAATTAATAAAAACATGTTGGGAAGTATAAGACAGCAAATGTAGGTGCAAGTAGAAATAAATCTTTTTCTGTTCTAACGGAGCTTACTCCCAGTCACGAGACAGGCAAATTATGAGCTAGACTGAAGGTCATTATTATACGTTGTTCAACAGGATGCTGCTGTCTTTATTAGGTTGGTCTACAGCAGAAGAACAAACTGAAAGGGCCATTACACCCAACTCCTATAATCTATCTACTATAGGGACTGGAAACCAAACTTAGAGGGAACAAAGAAGTCTGAATGTTGACTAAAATACTGGAACAGATTCACCACCTCCTTGATATCAGATTGTTTGGACAAAGAAGACCAGTTGCATTGGGAAGTAAGCACCGATGCCACAGGGACTTGAACCCCATCCTAGAAGCTAGGAGTGCCAACCAACAACACATTTTGCTTTTTTCTGGCAATGCAACAAAGGGAAAAGCAAAACCTGAGAAAGCATAGGTATGTTCTCTCAGGAAAAAGAAAACTTTCCAGAGTTAGGATGGCAAAATCTGCTTCCATTTCTGACCAACTTGCTTCTTGTGACCTGGAAGAGGCGTAGCAGACTATCTCCCCAAAATATGGGTACAATAGAGAACTGCCTAGCCAGGTATTATTATTATCAGCATCATCATTATTATCATCTGTTTGCTGTTTGTATTGTGTTTTGTTGTTTTACATTGATGTTATGTTATTAATTGTTTATCCTACTCTATGTAGTTTATTTTATTGCATTATTGTATTTTATTGTATTATTTATGTTGTGAACCACCCCGAGTCCCTTTGGGAGATGGGGTAGGATATAAATAAAGTTTATTATTATCATTATTTCTGTTTGAACATATCAAGATACAAGATAAAAAGTGTGATTTTGCATTAGGGGACTGTTTTTTAGAAAAAGATGTCTGTACAAAGCACAATATTTTGTTTGGGGAAAAAAACCCAAACCCCAAAACAGCCCTATGTAACTTTTTGTGCAATTTTTTTCAGCAAAAAAGTTCTAAAACATGTGCTTATTGGAAAAAATAATGGAAAAGATACAAAACCTCCTATATAATCTTTCTGTGGTGAAATTCTTTATTCTTATGTGTACAAAAAATAAGGGACAATTTGTATCTCCACAGACACAAGTGAGAATGAATGGTAACATAAACCACCGCTTGAATTTTGTGATAGTCTTCCTCTACCACCATCATCTGTCTTTAAAAGTAATACATGTAATCATTAAAGTAATAGAATTATCTTTCATTGTGTTATAATCTTAACATGTCTTTATTATTCTTTCGTTACTGGCAAAAGTGATTAATAATGACTAATTATCTGCAGCTAGGTAGTTCCAAATTGTAGTGTCCTCCAAGCATTAACATAAGGAAATGATTCAGTTCAGAGGGGACAGGAATTGTCTCATTTTCCTTTGATGCTTTGTTAAAGCACCATGTACAGTGACAGTTTTGTATAAATAAATAATATTTTTTGGAAAAGGTCAACTCTGCTGATCTCTGGTGGTTCTTTGACACAGTGTCATATGCATTTGTTTGAAAAATGAAAGATCAGTGTATTCTATCAAGGTTCTTGAGAATGATAGCATCTCTGTCAGATTTTTTTTTAATACAGAAGGCTATGTATGATCTATAGTTGAGTGTATAATGACAACCAAGTGTGCCAACACAATCAGTGCACTACATTATTGAACTCAATGTTTTGTAAAGTGCTTTAGGATACCTTGAGTATGAAAAGTCATACATCAAAGCAAATCTCATTTGATTCTATATGGTACCTGAGTTGTAGGGATACATATTCAACAAACTAATCTCTTTCTTTCTCTCTTGCCACGGCTTTACTGCAAACCGTATTTTGTGTTCAGCGATTTTTGATAGACATCCAATTTTTCCCCCTGCAACTTTGTGATGAAAAGTGGCAAATAACCATTCTGAAGCAACAATATTTGGAAGGACAACCATTCGTTACACTGTTGCACATTGATGGGAGACCCAGCATAAATAGCATTGGCCTCAATCCACATTATATATCTTTTTATTGCCCAAGTTGGAGTTACTACCAAAATGTCACTTAAAGCAAAATCTGAAATACTTCACAGTGCTCTCCTTCAGGCAAAAGCAGTGCTATGCCAAAATCTCACTTGCAGTTTCCTGAAAGTTTTCTTCAAAAACTTTTGTTTTGCAATCTCATTCTCTGTAAACATTAGGATTTCGATTTTTTGGAGGGGGCGGTGATCTCACCTTTTTGTTGAGATGCCACTCATGTTGCTATCTATCATCCTCTCCATTTTCATATTTTCCTATCCCTCTGTAGCCTTCTTAACTTTCAGTACTTCTTGAAGTAACAAACAAAAGAAGTAAAGAAAAGAAAAACCTTTATGGATAGAATCCTTTTGGCTGCTATCATTTTCCTTTTGCCATTCTGCTCTAAGGAGGGAATGGTTCCTTTCTGATAAAAAGTAAGCTGCAGCATTATACTTATAACAATGGGGAAAACCATTCCTTTCTATTTGCAGAGTGTTGAAAGGCAAGAGCTTCGTCTATCCCGGGAGAATCTAAAAGAAGCACTGGTCCCCTCTCTTGGTGCTCTATTGAGGGGAAGTGTCTAGAGCAGTGGTTCTCAACCTGTGGGTCCCCAGATGTTTTGGCCTTCAACTCCCAGAAATTCTAGCAGCTGGTAAACTGGCTGGGATTTCTGGGAATTGTGGGCCAAAACACCTGGGGACCCACAGGTTGAGAACCACTGGTCTAGAGACAATGGTGAGAGAGTGGGTGTAATAATAATAGTAGTAGTAATGGTAGTATTAAAATTGTGATGGTGATGTCAAAAGAGCCTTTGCCACCATATTCCCACCAGGCATTCAAAAGGATCAAAGCAACAACATGGCAGAGATAGTACAGGAAGTCAGTGTTTCTTTTAAGTTCTCCCAGGACAGGCTAAGCTACCAGGCCAGATGACTGCAAAGCTGACCCAGTTTCCTAGAAAATGAGCCAATGGATTCAGATTATACCTAACCATAACTTTCTGACTATAAGAGATGTTCAACCGTAGAACAGACTGTCACAGAGATTGGTTAATTCACATTCTTTGGTGATCTTTATACAGTGTTTGGACAGGTATCTTTTTGCAGTGCTTAAACTGTGCATTCCTGTATAGCAGGGGGATGGCCCTATAGATCAGTGGTTCCCAACCTTTTTTTATTACTAGGGACCACTTTGACCAAGGACCACTTGACTAGGGACTACTTGACCAGGGACCACTTTGACCAGGGACCATTCTCCAACATTAGTACCAAATGGGTTACAAATCAATTTTTGGTCAACTTTAGATTTGGTTTGGGACGCTGATTCAGAAAATTGCATTGGATAGACCACATCAGCTCTTGTTTCTGATACAAAACATATGCCATGGTCAGCGACAGGGAAAAAGTAGAAGGAGGTTCAAAATAGAGCGGAAATAAAATAAATAAAATAAATAAAGAGGAAGGAGGTTCATGGACCAGATTTTCATCCTTGTGGCCCACTGGTGGTCTGCGGTCCACAGGTTAAGAATCACTGCCCTAGGTAGTCATTGCAGTCCCTTTAAATATTCTGTGATTCTACCATTAGCAAATATGTGCAGCCTATTTTGGGTCTCTGGTGATATGCATTTGTTGACTGGCATATTACATTTTTGATACAACAAATATACCTTAGCAGTGTTTTCAGAAACCTAACTTGCAAAGTAGCCCTTCAGCAGATATTAATTCGATGGCATTATTATGCAATTTGTATCTTTTCATAAAAGGCTAACATCTTTCTTGGGCAGATGATGCTGAATGGATGGCTGATCATCACCGATATCTTGTTTGGACATTATAAGAAGTTATCATCACTCTTTTCTGGCTTTTGGTTTTATTGAATCTTTTTTTTCTTAACCGTTTTTGATTTTTTTCTTCAGCAGGGAGAAATAAATAGCTCTCCTTTGATAAATGCAGCAAGGAATCCATAACTCAGCCACTGGTTTGTTCAAAGGCTGACTACTTAGTTTGAAAAATTCCATCTTTAAAGTTTTACAGATGATGGGACCATTTGCAAATATCTAATAATGATTCATTGTTTTATTTTTTGTAGTCCACTGTCTCCAATCCATCAGAATCTTATGGGCATGGGTCATCTACCTTCAGGACATTTATTATTATTATTATTATTATTATTATTATTATTATTATTATTTATTGGTTACATTTATATTGTACCCCCCCCCCCCAATAAGTTCAAGGTAGCATGTACAACTATTCCAGTTTTCAATTTCAATTAGCAATAATTGCACCTCGGATTAACCTCATTGGCTACGATACTGCCACTGCGCAAAACTTCTTGCCGGGAATACAGCTAGAGTAATTTGTAATAACTGAAATACTGTAAATGTTCCCCTCTCATCCCCCTTTAGAGCCTCCCAGTGGTGTGATATCTCCTATTAGTTGCCCCCCTCTTTTAGACTCATATCTGCTCTTTAAACTGTAAGTTTAGTTTGCTTTTTAATCTGTTTCTTATAGAACATGTTCATAATCTCCTTCTTTATCTGACCTATTTGGAAACTGTGATTCCCTTTCCTTGGACACCGGTGCCCCATTCTATAGTGTGTTGGTCATAGACCATAATAAATCATTGATTGATTGGTTGAACTATTCCAGTTTCATCTTTACAATAGCCAGAATCCTGTTGGTATCAACTCACGTGTAAAGAAAATGTATACATGTGGGTGTACATTTTGGCACATCCTATTTGCTTAAGTAGATTTTTGCAAGGCCAAACACTTCACATGATCTTAAATCTTAACCTTAGTCCTGACTAGACCAGAACCATGTAATCAATTGGATTTATTAATGGTTTGAGAACATCCAACCATTGGTTGAATTGCATTACTCTAATTTATATTAGATTCCAACCATGGGGTGGCACATTCTTGAATGGTCTATAACTATTCATCAGTGCTTTCAATGCATCATTTTACAAGATTTGGATTATTTCATGTTGTATTACTGTAAACTGTGTTTTGATACTGCACACAAAGGGATTTTCTTTTATATTGTTCTGATTGGGGAAGAGCCCACTATTTTTCCATATTGTCTTTGCTATTCAAGATTATCTAAAGAAGAAGGGGATATATTGGTTATTCAGTCCATGACAAGTCTGGGTTTGAAACAAGACAGGTTGGTAGAGAGCCAGGGCATCTCCGTGCTAGCTGAGAAAAAAGAGAACAGGTAAGCACAGATGGTTGAACAGCTGCCTTCACATTTAGAAAAATATCTTCTTTAATCCCTCCAGCTTCCCTGGCATTTCCCCCCTCCCTCTTTATTTCTCTTTCTTCACATGAAGCAGAAGTGCTGTGGAAAAATCATTCCAGACTCTTATTTAATTCTCATTTCTGCGACATATTAATTCACCTCAGGTTTCACTGTATCATTTGGGCTTCTGCTGAAAGTCTCTCAATATGGAGACAAATAAATCTAGAGGAGTTGAACACAATTTGAAAGCATAATGTGTACATCCATATAGCTATATATAAACATATATATCTCCTTTGGTGTAAGCATGGAAAGAGTGACTGACTCAGATCACTGTGAGGGCTACTTTTGCATTACTAATTGAATAGAAGAATAATCCATAACAATTTTAACCATAATAATTTTTTCTCCTTAACCCATTTGCTATTCACACCTCCTTTTTTGTCTGCACCCTGCAATCTCACTTCACATTCAAAGCTACCACACCCAACAATCTGTCAGTTTTTCCTCCTTTTCTCTTTGTATCCAATAGTACATGCTTTCTTTCCTTATTTTTTTCCATTGCATCCTGTTTCCCAGTTTTCCTGCTTCCTTTAACTCTTTTCCTCAGCCATATGCTCCCCAATTCTCCCTCCCTCCCTCCCTCCCTCCCTCCCTCCCTCCCTCCCTCCCTCCTTCCTTCCTTCCTTCCTTCCTTCCTTCCTTCCTTTCCTGCACAACCCTTTCATTTCTTTGTGTACAATTTTTTGGAAAACTTATCCAAGTCCTGGTCTACACAGGACCAAGTGCTGCTCAAGGGGATTGCTGCCCTGGAGCTCCCATGAATGCAGGATGTGCTTGCTGAATCTGTGGCCATACATCAAGCCCATCACTGAGCTGGCTTGTCTTCCTGTCCCCATATCACGGCTACAGCTCCTTGACAGCCCTGGAGCTCCTTGCATGTAACCAGCATGTAGAGGGTACAGTACCTCTCTCTGTCCCACTCCATCATGCTGGTCATGTGGATGTCCCATTCTGACACCAGTACATCTGACTGTGGCAACCAAGTGTCAGCTCCATGGCTGACAAGGAGAAGTAGCAGCAACATAGGGACAAGCTATCCTCTTCCTCTGCACTGATCATATAAGGGAAAGGTTGATGGCAGGAGTGTTCAGCTAGACATTGGACTGAGCTAAAACAGACCTTTTCCAGCTATCCAAATGGACGCAAAGCCCCAGAATACTCCAGAGTTTCCTGCAAATTCTGAAGTATTCCCTGACGGAGAGCTCTTTTACAAAGGCACTAAAATTCCAGTTTGAAGCCAGCTCAAAGTCATGGTGTCTAGGGGTGTGCACGATTCTGTTTCACGGTTCGGGATTTGGGGAAATTTTGCAATCCAGCAGCCAAACTACAGAAAATGGACCAGGCATGGTCCATCATTCAGAATGGACCATGTGGCACCAGAACTTTCGGCTACATTCAGTAGATTAAGCTGTTCCATGATTGACAAGAGCAGTCACACACACACACACACACACACACCAGTTAGCTTTGCCACAGTTAATCAGAAGAAGAAAGCAGATCACATGTCTTTTTGCAAAGCTGGTCTATATATACCAGAGTGAGGTCCTCCATTTTTCTGTGGCATCCTGGTATTTGTGAGAATGAGATTGTGTGCTAGCCAGATCCATGTTCTATCTCAGTGCTGTCGCTGCTCAACATCGGTTTTGAGAATTCCAATCTTTTTCTTCTGCATTATATCATTACATTTTCCAGTTAATATCTTCCTTATAGCCCTTCTTTTATTTTACTAATTTCACTAGGGAGGTGTGGGTGGGTGTGCATTTTTTTTTGGGGGGGGTGAGTTTAAAAGGGGCATTTTTGTGTGTTTTTTAAATATATTTTTCCTTTTTTGTTTTAACTTGACTGAGTGTGGGATAGGTTTAGGAAAGGGAGGGATAGCCTGACTCTTGAGTCCCCATGGGAATAATATTATTTCAATTTCAATCTCTCCCCAGCCCTATCATCTGTGCTCTGACTTGAACCAGCAGCCTACCTACCCACCCCCCAAATATTTTAAAAATACAAAATAAGCTTATTCTTCTAGTTCACTTCTTTTACTTTCTGCTATTCCCTCCCCCAGCCATTTTCTGGCTTGTATGTACTGTCCAACTGCCTGTGTGCCTGTCCAACTGCCTTCCTTGTTTATTTCTAGAAACTTTTAAAATGTCCTAAAAACATCTGATGACCCAAATGTTCTGAAACGTGGTGGACTGGCAGTCATAAATGTGTCCTCCAAGCATTTTGTCCCAATAACCATAAAAATGGCAAAAGAGAGGAGCCTTGCAAGGTCCCCCATTCTCACCAATGGGATGGATCTTCCTAGAACGTAAATGGAACTTCCAGCTGCCAAATCACAGTACTGTTTTTCCCCCTTCTGATTTCAGGAATTTACCAGAAAGTGGAATGGGGGCAGCAAAAAATGGAACTGAAAACAGCACTTTTTTGGCATCTCGCACACCCCTGGCGGTGTCCACAAAACATACATCCCCAATGTGTGCTGTAACACACACCCAGTCAGAAACAGTATATTTAAAAACCCACCAGATATTCCAGAATAAGTCATAAAATCCACTGAAGCTGATCATTGTATAACCCGTGCAGAGCAGAAAGCTGAGATCAAAATGTGAAGCTCTTGTTAGGTTAGCCCTGAAGCATTCAGAGAAAGAAACTGGATACTCAGCTTTCCCATTCTTGCTTTGTCCAGCTCCTCAGACAGGCTGATTCTTAGCTAATCCCACCAGATGGTAGGAAAAAAAAATCCTTGGAACAATCACAATAAGTGGATCTTTGCGGCCATTGTCCCAACTTGGAATTGGGTTGTGGGGTACCTGTGTAGGCACTCCACAGTGAACTGGTTTGCTTTAATCCACACCCTTACTTGGAGAAAATGATTGTGTAGAAGCAACTTTAGCCTAAAGTGGAGCAAAGTTGGGCTCAGGGCTGAAAACCTGGGATACTTATCAGAAGCTGCCATGCATCTTATGGACACTCAGCCAGCCAGCTCTGGATTCAACATGAGACCAGGATTTTTTCTTTGGGTAGAGGAACCCCCAGAGTTTGAAAGTAACTTTATTGGATTACATATCCTTGAATTTTCCAGTTACTATGGCCACAGACTATTCTGTCTTGGGTTTACTGGGAGCTGTCATCTACAAACTGACTCACTCCCCCCCCCCCAAATCATTCTGTTTCCTTTTTTTTTTTTTTGTCTTTCCACACCTCTCTCAGGAAGTGGTCTAATTTCTATAACACCATGTCTCTCTTTTTATGACTATGATTTTCCTCATTTTTCTTTTCCTATCTCAATTGAACCCTGTTCAAGAAAAACAATGGTGAGGTACATAGGCCAATGTTCTGACCAAGCATAAATAGCTTGTCATATTTCAACTGGGGGAAGGAAACCCAACATCTTTTTTAAAATTAAGGCGATAACTGTCTGCACCCAACCACATTGTTTATTTTAGAACAATCCCAAGCTAATCAAACTTTTAGTAGCCTGCTTTTGGTTTTAAATATAAATGTGGAAAATCTACGCTTGCTTTGATGGGAGACATTAATTGTGTGGAATGGCAATCAAATATTTTCTGAGCTATATTTGCATTTCTCAACAGCTAGGCATTGATACTCTTCTTTCGGTCCCTCCCTTCTCCACTGCATTTCCCTGCTAGAGTTTAATAGTCAACTCTATAGTACAAGAAGTTTCTGTGCAGCTCCATGGAGATCTCTATCCTTGTATGAGCCCCACTCACATCACTGGGAGCACTGTCAGAGCCCTCCAGGTAATACTCTTATTACATGTGTCATTAGAGGAATTTTTTTTCCGCGGCTGCTATAACGCTGAAGACATTTTAAGTAGGTTATTCCATCACTTTGCCATTTTGATTATGACAACATCCTGACACCATCTTGAAATGGATTTTTGGAAAGAAAGGCTAACTGTCCAAAGAGGTCCATGCTCGCGCTAATTAAAATTGGCTTAGGTGGTACAACCTTCATAATTCCGACGATGACTATGAAGGATGTGCATGTTGAAAGCCCTCTTTGCTCATTAGTGCTGTTTCTGTCAGATGCTGCTACCTGCTCTTTCCTTAATGAATGCTAAGCCATCTCTTTAGAAGATCGCGACGCTGCCTTGAACCGAGGGAACTGTCTTATTTCCTCCCAAGTTGGTTGAGAGTAAAATTGGGGAGTCACCTCTTTGACATTTCTCAACCTCTGTACTTATTTATCTCTTGGAGACCCTGTGCTCCAGAGATATCACTGTCTTAATTAAGAAGAAGGATGTGACCATGGTAAATTGACTGATTTCATTGATTAAGGACTAGCTGTACAAGTAACATTGATTTTAACAGTGGGTCTACATAAATGTAATTGTTCGAACATGGGGCTGCATAATTATGGTGATGTACGAGAATAGTTGATTTGTCCTTTTCAACCTTCACTAACATCCCTGTGCATGGTAATGTTCTCGTTCAATTAGCAAAAAAACCCTTAAATGTTACAAAATGCCTTTTGTGAAGGCACATGGTAATCATTACCGTCTAATTTAATCTAACAGCATCAGACAGCTTACATCTCTTTATTCCCCCTCCTCTCCCTGCATTCTCACCTTCTTTGGGGTGCATGCTGTCTGTCAGGAATACAGACACAAGGATCCATGGATCTGCTACATACATAAGACATGAGGCATTATTTAAAGCAGGGCAGCTTTGACTACTAGGCAGCTACCATTAAAATAAAAGGCCATATGTGCTCAAATGAGGAAGCACCGATGTTGATGAAAGTGGGAAACTTTGACACAATCAGGCATTGCTTCATTCGTAGTGGAGTAATGGGACTGATTGCTCTGGAGAAACTGTAGCCAGTTTGGTTTAATAGCATGCTTTTATTTTTCATATGGTTCTCAATTTGGGCATAAAATTGTCACTTGAACCAGAAATGATTGGGTGCAGACTGCTTCCCACTGCATTTTGTCTAAAAACCTCTAGAACTACTCCAATTCTAGAGGTTTTTAGACAAAAGATGGATAACTATCCATTGGAAGTGCTTTGATTTTGTCTTCATGCATGGCAGGAAGTTGGATTGGATACTCCTTGTAGTCTTTTCAAACTTGTGATTCTAATTCTGTTTGTTTTTGGGTGTATTTGAGCAATAGAAGAGGGAGCCACCACCAAACAGTGAAGGGAATCAGACTAAGGAAGCACGTGGTGCATGATTATGGAACATGTGGGGAATGGAAATCTAGGGTGTCATATCCTGGATGAAGGATTATTATTATTATATTATATTTTGAATAAATCTCTCCCAAGAAAACTCTGTGATAGGTTCATCTTAGATTCTACACAGGTCGAAAATGTCTTGAAAGATTAGAACATGATCATCATCATTATACACCATAATATCAGGTGGCTTCCGGTTCCGGTTCCGGTGGCTGGCAGCATAAACGCTCAGCTGCACAGCCAAAAATCCTAATCGGGAGGAATCCTGAGCCCCCCCTTCGCCCACCATCCGCAAATCGAGGGGTGAGAGGAAGCTCAAGCACCGGACCCTCGACGGAGGGGAGGCGAGCTGAAAGAACTACAGAGAGCCGGAAAAAAAAAGGGAGAGGGAGAAGACACACCCGCCGCCATCTTATCCCGGCCTACCTGCGGCCTGCTCGGCGCTCAGCGCTGCGGCTTCACTTTCATCGCCGGCGCCGTCTGGATCCCGGGCCTGGCAGACAAACCGCCGCTGTCGCCGCCGCCGCTGGCCCCATCTCCATCTCCGCCGCTGTCGGGGCGACCGTTGCCGGAGCGGCTGGACCGCCGCCATTTTCCGGGGGCACCGCTGCCGCCGGCCGCCGAGGGGCCGAGACGCCGCAGGATTGCTGCCGCCGCCAGGTCGCCGCCGAGGGGGAAGGCTGAACGCGGCGGAACGTCGCCGCCGAACTGCTCCATCGCCACCCCACCATCGACAACCGTGGGGAGAGGCTGAACGCGGCGGAACGCCGCCGCTGAACTGTTCCATCGCCACCCCACCGCCAGCTGCCGAGGGGAGAGGCCGGGTGCAACCTAGCCCAACCGGATCACGCCGCCGCCGGCAGCCGAGGGGAGAGGCCGGGCGCAGCCGGATTACGCCGCCGCCGCCGTCGGCAGTCGAGGAGAAAGGCCGGGCGCGGCCTGGCCCAGCCGGATCACGCCGCCGCCGCCGCCGAACCACCGCCTCTGCAGGCGGCTGAGGGAAGAGGCCTGGTGCGGCTTGCTGCAGAGGGAGAAGCCGAACGTGACCGCCGCCGCCGGGCCGCTGCACCGACACATCGCCGGTCGCTGGGTGGGGAGGCCGGGCACTCCCCGGCCTCCACAGCCGCTACTGGCAAGACAGTGCAGGCGCCGAGCCGCAGCTGGGCCGGGAGGCTGTTCCCCACCATCAGGCGAGTCCACCCTGCCGATTTAGAGGCCTGGATCCTGGAGGAGCCGTCCGGTGAGGTCATCGTGGCCGGACGAGTCCGCCCCTACCTGCCAGCCTGAGGCGAGCTTGCCATCCTTGACCAACATGTGTGCTTGGCCTCTTTGCTGACAGGCCTCATTGAGACTCCTACAGGGGCCTGTCCATTGTATAGAACCACCCTTGTGTAGGCCGGCTTTCTCGCTTTCTCGCTGAGCAAGAGTGTTATCTGTCTATCTACGCTGCCCCACCCCCGAGTTACCAACTCCGGAAGCCCATCCGCTGGCTTACCACCCGTCTAGATACTCTGGGGTCATGGCAATATTTAATTAAATACCATCACTACCATCCATAATAGGAGTTGTATAATTCCAACCAGTCCATTCCGGATAACCAGCGTTGTCATTTGCCATCTGAAATAGGATAGAGTACTTAGGCGCCTGCCTCGATTGTCAGATTGCACTAGCACTTACGCCCCTCCCCCCGACCCTCTATGCCGCACTGTATTATCATTAGCTAGAGCACTTTAGACCAGCACTTTACTGAGATCTGCACTTTATTAATTGCGCCTTTAGACCTTGCACTTTATTAATGTGCCTCTATGAATGTGTGCTGCTGCTAGCTAATTACGATCATTACGTTACTGACGAACTGCTCTCAATTCTAAGCACTTTATGAACTATCCCATTGTAGCAATCGGAACATCAATTACCATCAATTGCCATCTGTATCGCTGCTACCCATGTGGTCCTCTGCCCCTATTTGTGTACTGTTCCTGTTGTTTTTTTGTAGCGGAGGGGGCAGAAGAGGTGGTGTGCTGGAGCCTATGAGTGATGATGTGGTGGGGAGGGGGGAGGAGAGGGAGAAGGGATGCTGGCAAGAACCCATAAGCCTAACAACAAGTGTAGAACAAAAGGATTGTATGGCTCGGAACTGCGGCATGGAGGGGGGGAGGTGTTCCACTAGCCGTGGGGCCCCCATAGAGGTCGTGGTGGGAAGGAGGAGATGCGGGAGACGGAGACCTCGAATTCGGCCTAATTCGGACCGCTTACCCAAATTAACTATTCCCAATCGGTCTCCGAAGGTAAATTGGTGTAACCAGGTGAGCGGGCCCTCTGGCTTGAAGGTGGTGTTGTTGAACGCCAGGTCTGTCAACGGAAAGACATCTTGGATCCAGGATTTAATCCTGGAGGAGCGGGCAGATCTGGCGTGCATCACGGAGACCTGGTTGGATGAAGCGGGGGGCGTAAACCTCTCCCAGCTTTGTCCTCCAGGTTTCTCCGTGCAACACCAACCAAGAGCCGGAGGACGGGGAGGCGGTGTCGCAGTGGTCTATAGAGATTCCATCCATCTAACCAGGAGCCCCATCCCGCAGACCACAAATTTTGAATGCGTCCACCTGAGGGTGGGTGACCGGGACAGAATAGGGATTCTGCTAGTGTACCGTCCACCTCGCTGCACTACAGTCTCCCTACCTGAGCTAGCGGGGGTGGTCTCGAGCCTGGCGGTGGAGTCCCAACGGCTCCTTGTGCTGGGGGACTTCAACATCCACGCCGAGGCAACCCTCACAGGTGCGGCTCAGGACTTCATGTCCGCCATGGCAACCATGGGGCTGTCCCAACGAATAACTGGCCCCACCCACTGTGCTGGACACACATTGGACTTGGTATTCTGTCAGGGATGGGAGCAAGGTGGCGGTGTGGAGGAGTTGTCTAGCTCTCCGTTGCCATGGTCCGACCACTTCCTGATTAGATTTAGACTCACTGCGCCCCCTAACCTCCGCAAGGGTGGAGGACCCATTAGGATGGTCCGCCCCAGGAGGCTAATGGATCCGAGTGGATTCCTGATGGCTCTTGGGGAGTTTCCCGCCGCCGCGGTAGGTGATCATGTCGAGGCCTTGGTTGCTCTCTGGAATGGGGAGATGACCAGGGCTATTGACAAGATCGCTCCGGAACGTCCCCTCTCGAGTAACCGAGCTAAACCAGCCCCTTGGTTTACTGAGGAGCTGGCAGCGATGAAGCGAAAGAAGAGGGTTCTAGAGAGCGTGTGGCGCTCAGACCCAAGCGAGTCAAACCGAACACGGTTTGTGTCCTTTTTAAGGGCATATGCCGCGGCAATAAAAGCAGCAAAGAAAACTTTCTTTGCGGCCACTATTGCGTCTGCAAAAAACCGTCCGGCGGAGTTGTTTCGGGTTGTCAGAGGTCTTTTAACTCCCCCAACTTCAGGTGGGAGCCCTGACAACTCGGCAGCACGCTGTGAAGCATTTGCTCGGTTCTTTGCAGACAAAGTCGCTTTGATCCGCGCTGGGCTGGACGCCGCATTAGATGCAGTCTCTGTGAATGTGACACAAGCACCTGCTTGTCCGATTTTGTTGGATTCTTTTCAGTTTGTGAAACCCGAGGATGTGGACAAGATACTTGGAGGAATGAGACCCACCACGTCCATCCTAGACCCCTGCCCATCCTGGCTTCTGAAAGAGGCCAGAGGGGGATTGGCCGAGTGGGTAACGGTGGTGGTTAATGCCTCCCTTCGGGAAGGCAAGATTCCAGCGAGCCTAAAACAGGCTGTTGTAAAGCCGCTGTTGAAGAAACCATCACTCGACCCCACTAAATTGGACAACTTTCGGCCTGTTTCCAATCTTCCCTTCTTGGGCAAAGTCATGGAAAGCGTGGTGGCCTCACAACTCCAGGTATTCTTGAGAGACACGGATATTCTGGATCCGGCGCAGTCTGGTTTCAGACCGGGACATGGTACCGAGACGGTCTTGGTCGCCTTAGTGGATGATCTGCGCCGGGAGCTAGACAGGGGGAGTGTGTCCCTGTTGGTGCTCCTGGACCTCTCAGCGGCCTTCGATACCGTCGACCACGGTATTCTTCTGGGGCGCCTTGCAGAGATGGGTCTTGGGGGCACTGCTTTGCAGTGGCTCCGGTCATTTCTGGAGGGTCGTACTCAGAAGGTGTTGCTGGGGGACTCCTGTTCAGCGCCACAGCCGTTGATCTGTGGCGTTCCTCAGGGCTCCATCTTGTCCCCCTTGCTGTTTAACATCTACATGAAGCCGCTGGGTGAGATCATCCGGAGTTTCGGGGTGCGGTGTCACCTGTACGCAGATGATGTCCAACTCTGTCACTCCTTCCCACCTGCTACTAAGGAGGCCGTCGAAGTCCTGAACCGGTGCCTGGCCGCTGTAACGGTCTGGATGAGGGCGAACAAACTGAAATTAAATCCAGACAAGACAGAGGTACTCCTGGTCAGTCGCAAGGCCGAACAGGGTATAGGGTTACAGCCTGTGCTGGACGGGGTCGCACTCCCCTTGAAGGCGCAGGTTCGCAGCTTGGGTGTGACCCTGGACTCATCGCTGAGCCTGGAGCCTCAGGTTTCAGCGGTGACCAGGGGAGCATTTGCACAGCTTAGGCTCGTGCGCCAGCTGCGCCCGTATCTTGGGAAGTCTGACTTGGCCACGGTGGTACACGCTTTGGTCACATCCCGCCTTGACTACTGCAACGCTCTCTACGTGGGGCTGCCCTTGAAGACGGCCCGGAAGCTTCAACTAGTCCAACGCGCGGCAGCCATGGTGTTAACGGGAGCAGGACGCAGAGAGCATACAACGCCCCTGCTGTCCCAGCTCCACTGGCTGCCGATTCGCTACCGGGCCCAATTCAAGGTGCTGGTATTATCCTACAAAGCCCTAAACGGTTCCGGCCCAAAATACCTTGCAGACCGCATCTCGGCCTACGAGCCCACGAGGGCCTTGAGATCATCCGGGGAGGCCCTTCTCTCGGTCCCGCCTGCCTCACAGGCACGTCTGGCGGGGACGAGAGAGCGGGCCTTCTCGGTGGTGGCCCCCCGGCTGTGGAACACCCTCCCTGTTGAAGTGAGACAGGCGCCCTCCTTGCTGGCCTTTCGGAGAGGCCTGAAAACATGGCTCTTCGAGCAGGCCTTCAACTGAGAGTATCTTGAACGACACTGGAATGGACTAGGATTATGAAATTGGCTATGACCCCAGGACTCGACGAAGCGGATTTTTAGTATAGGTATATGTTATGTTGTATTGTCTGGTATGTACTGTCTAGATTTACTGTATTCTGTCTTTTTGTTGCTGTTCACCGCCCCGAGTCGCCTTCGGGCTGAGAGGGGCGGTCAATAAATGCAAAAAATAAATAAATAATAATAAATAATATGATTTATTTATTCAATTTCTACTGTGTTTTTCTTCTTATGCAGAAACCAGTACTTTCCTAAATTCTGCTTAGTACTGATGTAACAAAGTTGTCTAAGCAGTATTGACTGCTGGAGAAAAAAACTATAGCTAGAGGGGGCTAACAAATAGTACAATCAAGTAGATTTGGGGCAGGGAGTTTAAATGGAAAAAGCCCCCCCCCCCCCCAACTCCCCAGAACTAGTCAGAATGATAAATGAATTGAAATTAGCTTTTGGACTCATGATCCAAAGTAAAGCACTTTTAAAGTCACGCTAATGTCAAGGTGAGTCAAGCTGAGTTGTCAAGGCAAGCTAAAGGACTCATTGAAACCAGCTGAAGTTAGAAATGTTTTACTCAGGCTGGATTGCACCCTTATGTCTAAGTGTTAGACATAATTGCAGTCCAGATCTGCACACATGCCATGTATGTACAAGAAGGTTTTCCCCCCTCCCTTGTCAGTTCCATACCTTACACAAGGCATCTACCCAGGGTTCTTAGATGCCTCTGCATTCAGGAACAATTTAGTTATTTGCACTGAAAGCTGCTAAAAACATAGCAGCAACAGCTGTCACTTTGAGTACAATCTATCAATAATGTGTATTTGGGTATTTGTAATGCTGTGGTACACTGGTGAATCTTATTGTTTGTGTCATCTTGACCATGGTTAAGCGTAAAGAAATGGCCCAGGAATGCAAACCCACTGCTGCACAGCTGTTCATGATGCTACCGACTTATCCTAAAATCCACATATGATGTGATAGTCAGATCTAAACTCTTCTGGGCATGAAGGCCGCTTGTGAGTTATGTCAAAAAGCAGGTTCAGCACAAGAATGAATGAGAAATGGCAACCTTTCCTGTTTTATATTAGCTCTATGAAACATATACATCTGTCAAAATGGCAGGGTAAGCCTTTGTCATACTAGAAGTCCACAGAAAAATAATCTGTCTGTCAAAGCACTGAACATGGCCCCATGAAATATGATTAAAGGCTGACAGACCCATAGTTCCTTCTGTAACAGCCCCACGATGGGTGCCGGCAGCTTGAATCCCTGTGAGCCCACAGCAGGTCTTGCCTGCTTCACCAAAAACCTGCCAATTTGTCCTGGAAGTGACAAAATGTTGCTTTTTCTGGGGTTTTCAGACTACTTTTGAATGATTTCTGATACCTTAAGCAAGTTTGAGGAAGTGAGATTTGAGAATGTTTTGATGCATTACAGAGTTAGTATATTTAAACAAAAATAAGTACACCTTTTTGACATCTGCACAGCTAGGGAGAAGTGGTCCTATAGGTACCTCTGCTTTGTCAGCATGAGTTATCTATGATGGTCAAGAGCTTTCCCAGATCTCTGTGGTCATCCATCAGCAGAGATGGTGAGATGGAAAGTAAGGTAGCAGTCCAACTGGACCAAATTGGTTTCAGGTCAGCTGGACGATGTCAGCTGCACTCACCTCAGGTCAAGTAGGGAGCATGTAAACACCTCATGGGGCTCTGGGGTCAATCCATAACAGAAATGGTCTGGCCCCAGAAGTTTTGGAGGGATTTATGTGCTCCATGTTTAATCCTTGGCAATGGCAGGGCACAGTTTACATGATCCCCAAATAACTGGCAAGTGTAGGTGCAAGCCCCAGGACCTGGAGCAATTAATTCAAACTACAGGAAAAGACATTCCACTAAACCTTCTGAGGGTGGTACAGTCTCCTTTTCTGAAGGTTTTTCAACAGAAGCTGGATGTCATCTGTTGAGAGTACTTTGATTGTGTATTGATGCACTGAACAGGGATCGGACTGAATGGCCTTCGTGGCATCTTCCAACCCTAGGATCTCTGTTCAAGAAGAACTTGGTTAATATCAGGCAAGCTTTAAAGTGTGCACCCATTCCTATATTAACTTGCTTAAAATAAACACAAAACAACAGTCCCAAATGTTTCCCAAATCCACACATGTATAGGGCATGCGTTTTCCATTGCTTACTGGCTATGAGATCTCAATTTCATGTTCCACAACTCTATGATGGTGTGCTCTATTATGTTTCATCTCCCTTGAACACTTTTGGTATAACTGTTTGCAGTGTCCTCATATTTTCCTGAAATATATTGACTTAAGACAAAAAGGCAACACAGCCAAATCGTTATCAACCCTAAAGAACTGGCATCTCCTGGGATCTGTTCTAGTCTTTCAGCTAAACATTCTTTAGCTAGAAATGCTATGAATTGAAGCTGATGTTTCATCCATGCAAAGCATGTAGCCAAAACTTTGTAATCACATCAATCATTATTGTTGTCTGTGTACACACACACACACACAGAGAGAGAGACACACAGAGTTACACTGATAGAATGAAAACCAATTTTCAAAATGGGTCACTTAAAACTGGTGCAAACCTCTGCATGGATAACTCTACAATCGATTTTTCTTCCAGTTTGTACCGATTTGCCATAATACAGAAAGGAATCCATTTTAAACTAATCCCCCATTTAAACTACATTCTGAACTTCAGTAGCTCCCGGGGGGATGGCTAATGATTGCAAAAGGGTTGGATGGATTTAGACTTTTCTTTACTCTTTATCCATCAGGGAGCAAGCTAGTGAACTGCCCCCAAAATTTATGGCATTGGTTAGGAAGCCAGTGTGTTCTGAATGCCGCTTCTCAATTTGATTGAAGTGATGTCCCTGCTACATAGTTCAATGGTCTCTTGAAAGAAGAACACTCTTCAAGACATGGTGCAGGAGCTCTCTTAGGGCTTGTTTACACAAACAAGATTTAGAGGTTGTTATTGCTGAGATTTTATCCACAAAGATAGCAGCCCCTGCCTTCTTTATGCTTCAAATGTTTATTGCCAATTTTCTACCAAAAACGCTCCCAAGGATATTTCTATATGACCAATGAACTTTATTCACTGGAGAGAAAGAGCTTGTAATTAGAATTGAGCCAAAGTTGCTCAGAAGATTCCCTCCCCTAAGAGAAAATATGTTTGATTTTCCTTCCCCAACACTAGAAAAATAACTCTGTGATGTTCTACAAGTGTGTGTTTGTGTGTGAGCATGTATATATTGGCTGCTATTCCTTATCCAACTCCCCATGTCTTACACACAGTGCCTCAGAGTAATGTTACTCCCAGAGAACTATGGGTATTTTAAATATGGTGACCAGTGCTAGGGAAATACATTATTAGCTGTTTAGACCATGCATGCAAGGAAGAATAAATATAATACAGGTTGAGCATCTCTTATCCAGAATTAAGAAATCTGAAGTACTCCAAAATCCAAAATTGCCTGCAAGTGACACCTCTGGTTTTTGACTGATCAATGGATATGGACTTTGCTTCATGAACACAATTATATAAATATTATATATTAGCTTGGACCCAGTGATGCCCAAGTTATTTGAGAAAGGCATTGTTTGTTTTGCAAAGTTTGGTAATATCAGTTTGGTAATGTGTAACAGCATTTATTAGAAAAAAGACCAGTCTTTCCTTTTTTTAATGAATACTCCCATTAGAAAATGCATAAGGATGTGAGTGAACTACAATTCCCAGAATTGGGGGTGGGGGTCAATCCTTCCCAAACTCTGACATTATTCAAAGTTGTCCATGTTGGATCTGTGTGTGAAGTTTGGTCCAGATCCAATATCAGCAGGGTTCAGTGATATCTAGATAAGGGTGAGCTACAACTCCCAGATTCCCAAGGCAATCACTCGCAAACCAGCCAGTATTCACAGCTGGCCAAGTTGGGTCTGTATGCCAAATTTGGTCCAGATCCATCATCAGCTGGGTTCAGTGCTCTCTAGATAAGGGTGAAGTACAACTCCCAGATTCCCAGGGCATTCACCCCTAATCCCTGCCAGTATTTACAGTTGGCCATATTAGTTCTGTGTGCCAGGTTTGGTCCAGATCTGTTGTCAGCTGGGTTCAGTGCTCTCTGGATGTGGGTGAACTCCAGCTCTCTGAAATGAAGGTCAGTTCCCCCCAATCCCTTCCAGTATGTTCAGTTGGTCATGGGACTTCTCTGTGCCAAGTTTGGTTCTGGTCCATTGTCGGTGGAGGTCACCATTTCCGGGATGAAGGTGAATTAAAAGTGCTCCATGGAGCACAATTTGAGAACTGGTCTATGCAAATAGATGTATTCGAGAATCTGAAATAGCAGAATTGTGTAAGGGAGGAAGTGAAGCCAAGGGATCCCCAGATCACTGAAGTCTCACAGTAATATTACACTTGAAAAGGTGCACTTGTAATATGCTGATATCCCTGACTGTGAAAATAGTGAGGATAGAAACATCATGCAATAAAGTCCTAAGTGGGACTTGAAGTTTCTTCCAATTTAATGGTTCTTTGATATGCAAACCTTAGTTTGGAATGCTTGCTTATATGAGTCACTTTGAGTTCAGAGAGAAGAAACACAGAATGGCATCTGACAGAACTACACCATAGTGGTGGAGAACATTGTTTATGTATTGTTTTCAGGACAGCTGCTGTATTGTATAGTCATGATAAAACTTCATGACTGCCACTGGACATAAAATGATACATACTTCTAACAATATGCTCCTTTGGGTAATATATCAATATGAACATCCTAGACCATATATGCAAAATCTCTGTGTGAGAGAATCAGTTATAGGGGTCCTTTCTATCCAATTTGCATCCGGCCATCTTCTTCCATCATAGAGGAAGGGCAACCTGTTCTTGTCGCTAAAAGGCATGTAGACATTACATTTCCTTTGTCAGATATACCTAACAAGGTGACTTTAGCAGCCTCCCATCGACCTGCTGAATCCTGTATTAAAGAATCACCATCCATTTGCCATCGTCTGAGGAAGAAGGAGCTGACTCAGCACTTGGAGGCACTGTTTGTTTATTGACTTTATTATGTGCCATCAATGGGTGAGGGGTCGAACGCTCGTCCTCAGCACTGTACTTGTACTAGGCAAGACCTTGGCACTAACCTCAAAGAACTCTCTCTGAACATATCAGAGCCTTGACATTTCAGCCATGTTGAAAACACTAGCATATCACACCCTCCTTTAGTTTGACCAATGGGCAATCTCATTCAAATATTGAGAGGTCACGAAGGCAATATTTTTTTCTACTTTACTGATAATGCTTTCCCAATAATGTTGGATAAAATGGAAAGCAGTAGGGAAAACTGATCCATCTTTTGTAGATTAATTGTTCAGTTAAGGAAACCACAGCCTTGAGTCTGTAAGACAGTAGTTCTTGACCTGTGGGTCCCCAGGTGTTTTGGCCTACAACTCTCAGAAATCCCAGCCAGCTTATCAGCTGTTAGGATTTCTGGAAGGCCAAAACATTTGGGGACCCACAGGTTGAGAACCACTGCTGTAAGACATGAGCAGGACTATTGCTGACTGAAGTTCATGAACATCTCTCACCATGAGTCAAGTAAAATCAAATAGCTTTCAGGTGTGGATACTATGGGAAACAGTGGTAGAAGATGGCTTTCATGCCTAGCTTGTTAGATTCTTAGAAACATCACTGAAGATATTTCTCCCTTCCTAAAACCTTAGGTTTTATTAGCAAGCATGAATCATTGATGCTATGAGTTTAGAGGCATTATTTGGAGAAGATCCATCTCCTTTGTAGGCTTCTTATAGCCAATTCATCAGCTATAATAGATGGAACATTGGTAAGTTCTACCAGGTCCCTTCTTATAATTTTATTGCTTGATATTTAACTACTTTTACACCTCCTCTTTGCAGGTGCCATGTTTTGAGAATGTCAATGGAAGACTATATATGCACATTAGGTAAAATTTCAAACATAACTATGCTGTTTGTGGTCTCAAAGGATAATATTAATACTTTCTGAAGTACAATCTCTTTCTTAAAGATGGCACAGGAAATGTTGTCGCCCGAGATAAAGATAGAAATGAAACATGTAACTGTAAGGGAGAAAGTTAGAAGGAGTGGAAAAAGGGAGGACGGGGTGCTGAGAGCCAGTTGTGTTATTTTGACTCGTGAGACAGAAAATATAATCTTTGCTCTCAAAAAATTGTAACATTATACTGTCTTTTGATTAGATTCTGAATCAGTTGCCTAAAATGGGTGTCTGTCTTAAAATGCTCTGGATCCCTTTCTCTTTTTCCAAAGATTTGGAAATACATGAAGCATTTTCACAGAAGGAAGCAAGCAAGAAGACAACTAGTTGTCTGAATCTTCTGTTTCTATTTGGAGCCAGGTCAATGAATTGAGGTCATCCATTCATGGTGAATATTTGGTTCACTTCTAATTTAGATCTTTCTATGGAAAATAATACGGTCAAGTGAGTTGCATTTACATTCCTTTGTGCCTATGTAGATGGCTACAGGTGCACCAGAATGGCCTCAAATCAGATGTGATTAATATAGGCAGAAGATGGTATGAAGATAAAGCACACAGGAATTCATCTGCTTACATGTGCAGAACGCTGATTATAAATTGGATGAGCTTCTATTGCCATGCCAGGATAACCCTGAACTTCATTTTGTCTAATCAGAAATGTTATGCTCAAAATCCTGAGAGAATGAATATAGATTTAAAAGAAGTTGGCCTTCAATGCAATTGGAGGTCAAGAAATGTATCATCTGCATGCACATATGAAAATGTTGAGGACAATGAAATATGTGGAGGATAGATCCTTGGCAAGCTATGAGTACTCTCTGCAATTTTAAAACAAATCTAGTTTTAGATTTTGTGAGTAACATATCTGGATGTGGTATTAGAATGGATAATTTATTTGTGTATTTGGCTGTAGTGTCTTTTGTATTCCCCTTGAAGGCATGACTGCTGGATAAATTTGTTTATTTTACTCTTCAATAGCAATGGTTCTCAAATAGTGTCACCTGAAAACCTACCTTTGAGACATGACTTTTTAGCTGATATTTACGTAAAATCCCTAAAAATGTAGAAAAGCACTCTCTACACACCTCAAGCTTTCCAGATTTCCATTTTGGGGTATATACTTGCCGAAATGGCAAGCAGAAGTCACAATGCAGCACTTCTAGTATCTAGTGTTATTTTTAATTAGTATCTAATTGAAAAGAGAAATATTTTTGTCTGCATCATTCAATATTCTGAATATTGCTGAAATATTGAGTTTCCTGCAGGGAATCATGGGTAGCCTCTGAAATCAAATCTCTACCTTTAGCCATGAACTGCTCCCCTGCCTTCAGATGTGGATTTTTTTTTTAAAAAACAAACCCTAAGAGCTGTGGGATACCTTTTTGAAGGGCATTGAATGTGGCTGTATTTATTCTGCCCTCCTCTCCACCTTTATATTTATTAGGCCTGGGTAACAACAGAAAATTTTGTTTCTAAAATCGATTCGTTTTTTGGGGTTTTTTGCGTTTCGATATTTAAAAGAATTCCGAAATTTTCCTTTAAAAAAGTTCGATATTTACGAAATTTCGTAAATGGTAAAAAAAATTACAAAACAATAACGAAACAATAACGAATCAATTCGTTAATGGCGGCCGCGATCGCGCAATACGCTAAAAAAACTTCTGAAGCTTCCCTCTCCCTCTGTTGTTGACTGTTGGTGTGATATTATAATTTTTTTTCACTAATTAAACAAAAAAACAACTATAAAACTTGCCCCAGACATGCGGAAATAATAACGAAACGACCTCAAACCAATAACGAAACGAATACATAACGAAATACAAAACATTTACGAAATGAATTGAAATATTCGTTTCGTTTTTAAGTTGCTCCAGAATGGTTCGCTATCGCTTTGTTAACAAAAAAATAACGAATTTTTAACGAATTACGAATTAATGAAACGAAACCACCCAGCCCTAATATTTATAGCTTGAAATGTCAGATTGGATGGATGAATAATAGGTGATAGATAATTCAAACTATGAAAATATTCAAGACTCAGACCATAATAATAATAATAATAATAATAATAATAATAATAATAATAATAATAACTTTATTTATATCCCACCACCATCACCCAGAAGGGACTTGGGGCGGTTTACAGAACAGCATCTAACAGTGTCATACATACACATAAAATACATCAACATTTCTGACAGTAGCAATATCAATTAACATAAGACAACACTTATAAAAACTCACAAAAAACCCAACTCAATTATAAAATAGTCAATTAAAACACAACTACTAATTAAAATGGGCAGTACAACCATGTTGAACATCCCAGCCACAAAACAAGTAAAAGATAATGTTAACATGCCAGAGTCATTGCCAATTTGTTTGGTCATCTAGTTTAGTTGGTGCCTTAGCTATAATCAAAGGCCTGCTTGAAAAGACATGATTTCAAAAGTGGGGGCTTAGCTAATTTCCCTTGGGAGGGTGTTCCAAAGCTTGGGGGGTACCATTGAGAAGACCCTCTCCCTTACCCCCACCAACTACGCTTTAGATGGAGATGGTACTGAAAGAAGAGTCTCCCCAACAGATCTTAGAGCCCACAGAGGAGGGGATGTGGTCACGAAGATAGGCTGGACCCAAACCATGTAGGGCTTTGTAGGTGATAACCTGCACTTTGAATTGGGACTGGAAACTTATCAGCAGCCAGTGGAGCTGCTTTAATAGGGGCAGTCTAGTGACTCAAAAAGAAAAGAACGCCACCACCTTGAATATAAAATATGTGGGAGTCTTCTTCTTTTGAGAGGAATAGTATTTTGAACAAACTTAAATTATTGGAAAGGAAATGTAAAACTGGGGTTTGATGTCATTTTGCTCTTTTCAGAAATCTATAAATGGTTGCGTAAATTTTGACAATGTTGAGCCTCCATTTCAATTTGTGTAATTTTATTTTGTGTAGGCCTATTGATTCTATGAAATTTAGGTAAATATTGACTTACTATCCAACAATGGATACAATGGATCTGTTCAGTTTGGGATTGCTTACTGAATTTAACTCCTTAATCTGAAAAATACAGGGTTGGATGATTTTGTTTTTTGCTTTTTGTAATTACAATACTTAGCTTAGCATTGGCTACCCATTCTTTGAATGTTTCATGCTGGTTTCCATAGCTGCCCCATAATTCAAGGTGGAGGCCATACGATTCACCTCCATCTTCACATCAGGCCTCCACTGCTGCTATTATTCTATTTTTATTTCTAGTCCTATTTGTATGGTTTCTTTTGTTCAGTACTTTGAATTTAGTTTTACAGAAAAGTGGCTAATAATAATATCACACCCACAGATTAATGTGTGTTTTCCCTGTTCTTTACATGCTCACACTTTGTTGACCTGCTTTATTTCAGGTGGATATCTGAGAAAATGCAAAAAAATCCAACCTCTCAGAGGCAATGGAAAGGGGCATAATTTTAAAAGTAACCCTGTGCAGAGCAATTTCTGCACTGCTGATACCTAAAAAGCTGTCAAATACCACCGTTAACTATAGTAATTTATTCTATAATTTAATGTAGGCCTGACCCCTGTCACAAGTTAATACACCATGAAGAATAGTGTGCAAAAACAGCTTATTAATGAATTGGAGAAATAATGTGACATTGTTTTTGCCATGTTCTTGTGAAATATCTTAATACTGGAGTTAGCAGAGCCGAGACAATTTTCACGATGTAATTATGTCTTGTCCATATCTTACTAACTTGTGCTGTGATTAAGAGACTTTTTAATTATGCCTTCCAGAGACAGTCATTTCATGGGGTGACCAGCCTAGGGGCAGGGTGTGGGGAGGAACACTGGACATGATCATTGCAGCATTAAGCTGCATTTTCATAATCATTTTTAAATCACAGTAATGATGAAAAGATTCTTTAGGGTAGCTTTCCCTAACCTTCTGTTTTTCAGGTTCTTTGGACTTATAACTCTAATTTCTAGCCTAAACTAGAGTAAACTAATTGAATTTAGGAAATTGAGCTATATGTTGAGTTATCAATCAACATTTTTTTAAAAATTAGGATCAGCTCATCATCGGTGGGGGAAGGAAATTGTGATATAAAGCATTCAGGGATGGTTAATAGTTGCCTTCTTTGGCACAGTATTAACAAGAATTCACCAACATGCCATTGTTGTTTTTGTGAGGTCCTCCACCAATGTTTGACACACTTTCTCTGGCTTTTCAAGAAAAGTCTGTCTCACTTGTGTGATATTATCAATAGTAGTACTACCATTAGGATTGCCAATTTAGGAGCATTCCAGGACCTGCGGCTTAAGGAGAAACCTGAAACCAATAGATCAGTGGTACTCAACGTGTGGGTCCCCGGGTGTTTTGGCCTACAACTTCCAGAAATCTCAGCCAGTATACCAAATATTAGGATTTCTGGGAGTTGAAGGCCAAAACATCTAGAGATCTACCCAAATGGATAGGTGGTCCGTGGTAATACTTTCAAGCTTTTTTCACAAATACCAATTTGTATTTCAGAGAGGGGAAAAGAAGACATATTCTTCTCCTGTTTGGTAATCAAGACAGAAATCTTAACCAAATAGGGCTGTTTAAAGATCCAGGTGAAATGGCTTATTATTTTGTAATTAGTTTGTGAGATGGGATATAAAATATTTAATCTAGCCTTCTTTTAGGTATAGGATGGCTGCAACAGAGTGGAGAAAGAACCTTGTCACAACAACTGTTAGGAAAGGAGGCAGCTCAAATGTATAGACCCCCTTCCCCAGTATTTGCAAGCTGTAGTATTTGCAATCAGTTAAGCTTTAGACATTGCTCCTGTTCAAGTAAATTAGCAGGAGATTTGCATGAATATGTTTATTTTTGCCTAGAGCTAAGCCCAACAAAATTGAAGAGTGTTCACCCTCATTTCCCATCTGGAGATGAAAATGGAGACTCAATACCAAGCCATTAGATCTATTAATACTAACTACTATCTTCTTATCTCATGGGAATACACAACCCCACCATCACAACAAGGCAGTGGCAAGATGGGTTGGCAAGGTATCAAAAAGACAAATTAATGAGTCCTGCATCAAATAAAGCCTGGACTCTCTGTCTGGCTAATCTTAGACTATCATATTTGGAGACATCATGCACAACATGATTGACAAAGGGAAAGAAAGAAGGAAGGAAAAAGGAGCAGCCAATTGGAGATGGATTGGTTCAATCAGGGAAACTGTGGCCTTGGGTTTGTAGAAGCTAAGCAGAGCTAATCCACAAGCATGTGGACAATTTCAACAGAAAGGAGGAGACCATGAAAATGAACAAAATCTGGCTACAAAAACTATAAAATTACTACAGCAAAACAGCAGAGAGGAAAGAACCAGGCACATCTTAACACCTCTCAACAGAACATTTTCCCAGGCTCAGCCAGGCCTTCAAATGCTAATGAAGGTGGTCAGCTGAAACATTCACACCTAGCTTCAGCAGAGAGCTCTTTGCCCCACCCCAGTCATTCCACAGATATATAAACCCATTTTCCTATTTCCAACAGACCTCACTACTTCTGAGGATGCTTGCCATACATGCAGGTGAAACATCAGGAGAAATGCCTCTAGAACATGGCCCTATAGCCTGAAAAACCTACAAGAACCTAGTGATTCCAGCCATGAAAGCCTTCGACAATACACTAAGCAGAGCTGTTTGGTGACCAAGGATTTTTGGGGTCTCCCATTCAAAAGACCCACCTTTGATGAGATTGTCCCAGGAAGGAGGAGCAGGGATCTCCCTCTTCACCCAAACTTCTTGATGATGATACAGGTGACACATTCTGACATCAGCAGAAGCGCTGTTGAAAGCCAGGTGCTTAGACAAAGTTCTGTGACAAACTAGTAGTGGTGGCAATGGTGACATGGGCCCTTTCCTGGTGCTGATGAGCACAGGGAAAAGGTAATCCGCTGGAACTTCTCCCGTTCTCCAAGAATTCTCAAAGATGATTGCCAATGGTTCTGAGATGACTTCCCCTAGTTCCTTCAATACTCTTGGGTGTAGTTGATCTGGCCCCGGGGACTTGAACTCGTTCAGAGCGGCCAGGTATTCCTGGATGGCTTGTTTCTCAATTTCAGGTTGGATGCCCGCTAATCTCTTATCCATTTCATCTTGCTGAGGTTGAAGATGTCTTTCTTTTTGTGAGAAGACTGAGCCAAAGAAGGCATTAAGTAGATCTGCCTTTTCCCTATCCCCTGTCAGCATTGCCTCATCTTCTTCTTGAAGAGGCCCTATCACCTCCTTGTTATTCCTTTTTCTACTGACATAAGAAAAGAAGCTCTTTTTATTGTTTTTAATGCCCCTGGCAAGCCTGAGCTTGTTTTGTGCTTTAGTCTTGCAAACCTTTTCCCTACAGGAGTTGGCTATTTGTTTGAATTCTTCTTTGGTGATTTCTCCCTTTTTCCACTTCTTGTGCATGTCTCTTTTGAACCTTAGCACAGGCCACTCTCCTCCTTTCTTGTGGCGCATGCTGCTCTGGAGTTCAAATTCCAAAAACTACTCTTGTGGTTTTCTGTTTTAATGTTATTGGTAAAACATTTAACAATTTCCCAAAAATCAGTGGACTAGCAAAATGATTTGAAACTTGGCAGGCTTACAATCGTAAATGTGTCCCACAATTATGGAAAGTTTCATCTTGATAGCCATAAAAATGACAGAAAGATGAACCTCACCAGTTTCTCCATTGGCACCAATTAACCCAGAATGAAAACAAAACTCCAAATTTTGAATTACCGATTGAAACACCCCCCCCCCCCCAATCTCCCAAATTTTCCCAAAAGCAGAATGAAGGGGGGGGGGGGGGAGAGACATCCAAAAACGGAAATGAAAATGGAACTTATTTCTGCCATGACGCATACCCCTATTAATTTGATGGTGAATGACAACAGTTAGGAACCATCACTGCATCTTACAAGTGTAATCCCACAGTTTAACCATATAGTTGTGAATAAATGGTTTTATTGTTTCTGAAGCTCCTTCTTTTCAGCATCAGAGGATGACCTTAGGTTCTATTACATTGTAAGAGACAGAAAAGTTCATCTTAGCATTTTTCTCACATCCTTTTTCACAGCTAAACAGCAACAGTGGTATATCAACATGGAATATAAAGAAACATAGCACTTAGTTTGACTTAAATATTCTAGGTTAAAAAAGGAAATGTAAACATCATATACTGAAATTACCGTTAATGTGGCAATCACTCCTTTCTGTGCCTTCTATAATTTAGCCAATAATACTTAAACCTTTATTTCCCTCCTTGTTTTTTTTCTCCCTGCCTTTTTTCAACTCCATTTTCTTCTGCACTTACACAGCTTTATGAAATTCAGATTCATGAAAGTCTCTCAGTTTCTTAAACAATCTCCTCCGGTTCTTATGCCAAGAGCAATTCGGACAGCCCCATTCTTTGCAGCAACTTTTTTATATATGCATGTTTCTTCACTATATATTCTTGACACAATTTATAGGCACACTTTCCTTCCATTCTTAACAGGTTCAAATAGTTCCAATTCTGGCGTTTTTGTTTTTTTTAAAAAAATAAACAAATGAACTACATTTTAAGCTTTATACATTTATGAGTCTTTTCCAAGGTGTCTTCTTTAGTATACTACAATTCAAATTCTTGTGGAATGGGGAAAGGTTTCTCCTTCTATTCAAATCGGCTATTTTCATTGCAGATAAATCAATCAATCCTCTTTTGAAATTCCAAATATTCTCCCCCCCCCCCAAATAAGTTTCAACTTGATGCTAGATTTTTTTGTAATAGAACTTACCAAAATGTGTAGATTTCTTCATGATATATTTATTATCATATATATTCCTGCAGATGTCTAGCAAATTTAAATAAAATAAACCCCAGAAATCTTTCATTTTTCTGAAAAGAGTGTTGAAACTTCAGAACTTAGTCCATCTTAATAGAACCTATAAGAAGCACCAACTCCATCTATTCTCTCCACTATAGCATGCCTTCTGAGCTTTTTGAATGCCTGGGCAGTAAAATGACAGCAGTGGTTAGTGATTGTTTGCTCTTTGAAATAGCACTGCCCCTTTCCCCTTTCTGTTGAATAGCTCTCAACCTATCCAAAAAATGGAGACAAAATGGCAGATTGTCAACCAGTCCATTGAACAAGTTCTGTTTTTTTTTTTCAAAAACATCTGGGCATTATTTTTCAGGCAAGAAGCACATGGGATATTCACATTTAAAACACCACTCTAAATGTCTAGAGGAATACTAAAGCAATCACAAGGTTCTTCTATGGTATTTGTAGCAAAAGTTCTTCCCCAACTTCTATATGAGGTACAGGTATGCACTTATAAAAATGTTAACCCTTTCAAAACCCTCCAAACTAAATTTCTGCAGACACTGGTGGGGGTCCCCACCTGTGTTTCAAAAGCTGCAGTCTAACTGGAGGTAGATTAAGTTTTGATTGAGACCTGAATATAGACCTATAAGATCCATTACTGGTTAATGTTTATTTATTAATTTATATGTTTGTTTGTTTATTTTGCCCAGTGGGACTGACTTCTCTCACCTTAATAGACAAGTTTCAGACAAAATGGAAACTTATGTTGCAGCAGAGGTTGAAAAGCTTGAGGTTTACACCTCAAACTTTAATAACACTTGGGTATGACAATGCCAAATCGGCCATTAATCATCACACCTGGGATGCGGAGCTGCAAGAGCATCTGGGAGAAATGGGCAGATACCCAGAAATTAAAAACATTATGATGTTGCTCACTTCAGCAAATTACTTAACAAAGATAGATATTCCCAAATTTAGGAGATCCTTTACCCTGGTCAGATTAAAGTTTAGCCATCAGCACTACTGCAGGGTAGGTTTACAGATTTCCCCTACCATGAGCATGTATGCCTATGTGGTATGTAGAGAGTGGAAACTCCCAAGCATGTCCTTTTATAATGTCACTTCTATAAGGATATTCAAGGGTCATGGTTTTACAAGAGTTTTACCCAAAAAGCACTGGTGTCTCACTAAACTACAAATCCCATGATTCCATAGCATTTAGCCATGGAAGTTAAAGTGGTACCAAACTGCACTAACTACAGTATACATTATGGCTCCTTGGGGTTCATAAACATTCCTTACCGCAAAGTCTTGTTCCTCTTGATAGTGAAATTTTCCAGAGTGAGTTTTCATATATGAAGATACCTATGGTGGTCTAAGGTGTAGATATTGAAAACGTTTCCTCTCTTACAGAAGAGACTCATTTCCCAGGTTTTAAAAATTTTGTTCGCGTTTACAGTTGGAAAAAAAAACACAGCCAAAAATGTCATAGTGACTAGGCATCTTTACTTTGCCATAAAAATTCAGAGTCTCCATAAATCCTGATTGCTAAAAATGCTTGCATTTATGGCCTCTTCTGCAAGGACATATTTTTATAAGATAGTCAAAATCTGTACGACAAGTTTTATTTTATTTAAAGAGTAAGATTAGAAAGCAAAACATTGACTCTCCTCTTGCCACAAGGAGGAAAGAAGTAGTCATGCCATTTTCAGAGGAGAAAGGACTTGGGTAGTGGTCTTTTCTCATTTTTTAAAGTCCTAAGCAAATTCATTAGGCCCCAAAAGTGTGAAATCTTCATGTCTTATTCAAATGAGACTATTAATTAAAACCCATAATTAGCATTTGCTAAATTATGTCTAATATATATATTTAATAATAGTTTCATGTATCAAGGATGCTAGCACATTATAACATTGCTTTGAAGTTTCACTGCCCATGTAATTGATTTGCATATCGTTATTTTGATGTGAGGTCTCAGTGCTATGGGCAAGCGTTAGCTGAATGCAATTTTTGAAAAACCCTGCATTCATAATGCATTTGCTAAAGATTTGTTCCACTCAATATGAGGAAGATTGCATGCTTTCCCAGTAACCTGTGAAAATGGTGGCTGTGGGTGTACCCATCTTCCTTCATCTTCCTGATCCTTTGCCATACAGTACTTCATCGTTTCCTTTAATGCCTTTCAGCTGGGGAACGAAGACAGAATTGGCACCCAGACATACGAATAAAGTAATGTGCCAACACCTTATCACTCCCTACTGAAGCCAGGTCATGTGTCTCAAACAGTTTTGTGCTGAATATGGCCAAGGCTAGGAAACATTCTTGTAAATATCAATATACTTGTAATTTTCATGTGTTTAACTGGAAAACAGTCATAGAATCATAGAATCCTTGAGTTGGATGAGACCTTGTGGGCCATCCAGTCCAACCCCCTGCCAAGAAGCAAGAAAATCACAGTCAAAGCACCCCTGACAGATGACCATTCAGGGAAAAGGGTCTTGTGAGCAGCATGGGGGTGAATAGAAAGTGTTCTGGATGGCATGGGAGGTGCAGGGAATAGGATCTGGGCAGTGTAGGTGCAAGGGGAAAAGAGTCTGGGCAGCAATATATCCTTCTGAGGATTAACCCTCTCCATGCTATCGAAGCCCTGCATCTACATTAACCTCCACGCAGCCTTAATGTGACAGATTAATTCCATTCCTGTGCTGGTATGCCAGGAGTAACATTATTCCAGGGGGTCAATATTCCCTCTCTCCTATGGGAATTTCCAAGCTGTTTGTTTTATTTATTTATTATTTATTTATTTACTTTGCTTATATACCGCTGTATCTCAAGCCCGAAGGCGACTCACAGCGGTTCACAAACAGTAAAAACAGTAGAAACAGCAGTGGTTCCATGCAACATATAACAATTGACTTAACACATTATCCATAAATTACCAATAAGCAATGACAATGCACAATTATTACGAAAAACAACCGTACCCAATCTTCTCATCATCCAAGCGTAGTCCAGGTTCGTCATCCATTGTTCCATTCCTATATTCCATTACCAGATTGCACTAAATTACTCAAACGCCTGCACAAACATCCAGGTCTTCACCTTTTTGCGGAATACCATTAGAGATGGTGCTAGTCTAATGTCTAATGTTTTCCTTTTATTTTATATACTAGCTTGTACCCGCCACGTGTTGCTGTGGCCAACCTTCTCTCCCTCTTTCTCTTTCTTTCTTTCTTTCTTTCTTTCTTTCTTTCTCTCCTTCCTTCCTTCCCTCACTCTTTCCTTTCTTCCCTTCCTTTTTCTTTTGTTTTTTCTCTCCTTCCTTCCTTCTCTTCTTCTTCCCTTCTTTCTCCCCTTTTCTTTCCCTTCCTCTTTCTCCTCTTTCTCCCTTCTCTACCTGTTCTTGGACTGCAACTCCCAGCAATCCTCTTGATCAACCTACCTACCTGTTTATCTCTATCTGATCTATCTATCTGGAGGATTGCTGGGAGTTGAAGTCCAGGAATAGGAAATTGGAAATATGCAGGGATTGGGATGCTCTCAAATAAATCCAAGGAGAAGAACTCTTGCAGCTTGGAAGCAGTGCATTTGGATCATCTTCCTCTCCTAAACGACCTGGTCTAGGGGATGCTGGGAGCTGTAGTCTGGAAGAGAGTGTTGATATACTATTGTGTGTTTTGTTTGCCAGGGGAGTCGGTTTTGCACATGCGCTGTGGCATTTTTTGCTTTTGGCTTTTCAAGTCTTTTCTGCTGTGTTTTTCAGTGTTTTTATGAATGATGGTTACGTGTTGGCCTGATAGGTGTATTGTGTTCAAATTTGATGTCAGTTCATCCAGTGGTTTTTGGCTTATGTTAACCCCACAAACGAACATTACATTTTTATTTATATAGATATATAGTTGCCTTTTAGTTTTTAATGCTAGATTTGCATAATTGCAAGAAGAAGAGGGGGAGGAGGAGAACCCTGGCATTCAAGAGGGTACCCATCTTTGCACATGTTAAGATAACACTAAAGTTACCTCCTGAGTCATTAAATTTTAGTCATTGTATAAACTATCCTTCTTTCTGCCTGCCTGCCTTCCTGTCTTTCTCTTTTTGCTTCTTCCACATGGTGAAGGGGAGCTTTCAGCAGTTGGGGCTTTGGCAGTTGGGGCTTCTGGCTGGGAGCACTTGGAGGGGGGAAGGGGGAGAGAAACATGGAGCCTCTCAATTGGCTTCAGGGAGCCCTAAGCAGAGCACAGTTTGAGAACCACTGCCATTTAGTATCACAAATGTCATAGTTTCTCCCCTTTTCAACTGCCTGCTTTTGCAAGCCTTCATAACATCTCCTTTTGCTTTGTCTATGAGGTTAGCCAAATGGATATTGCCAACAATACAAGGGCCCTAGACTAAATTTCCCAGAATAAATTTAAGAAGTCAAGTTTAAGGTTGATGACCTGTCATGATTGTTCATGGGCTTCTCATAAGAAGTAACACCCAAAGTCACCTCAAAAATGTCTTTGTAGGTCAATTCAAGAAAAAATAGCCACAGCTTCACAGAGGTAAACAACATCCCCAGATCTGCAAAATTTGAGCAGAGCTGTGGAGTGTAAGGTGACTTGGAGGTCTCTCATTTAGAGGAAGCGAAAGTTAACACCAAACTAGACCTTCAACAATACCATTAAAAAAAACTTGATCAACAGCCTGCATTAATCTTTTCTATACATACCATTAATGGAATGCTTCTTATAAATGATAGTCTTTTTCAAACTGATGTTTCTCTTGAGGAAAAGTTTCACATGTCCTTCATAAATTCGCCTAGTTGATATTTGTATCAACTAGGCAATATTTGTATCAACTAAAATGAATTATAGACACAAAGGATCCATGTGTATTTGATCATTCTTAGTTAAAAAGGACATGCCAATGCATCATGATGAATCAAAATACTCAAATGAGTAAATGGCACAACCTGGGGATCACAACCAGATACAGAAGACTGGGCAACTTGGAAGGCGATGAACAGATTGTGCTCTGTCACAACAAGATGCAGAGCCAACCTTAAGGAATGGGCATTCAAAGTCGAGCCCACGACATGTGAGTGCAGAGAAGAGCAAACCACAGACCACCTATTACAATGCAGCCTAAGCCCTGCCACATGCACATTGGAGGACCTTCTTATAACATAGCAATACCAGAGGCACTCCAAGTGGCCAGCTACGAGTCAAAGGACATTTAATATAATGCCAAATTTTAAAACTTAGTATTTTCTCAAATACATCACAACTGTTCCCTTGGTTCGCTCCTGATACGAGGAATAAATAAATAAATTAAAATATAAACATTTGCAAAAAATGATTTGTCAAAAAAAAAAACCTGGTTACATAGTGTAGAAAACATTTTTAGCACAAATTATTTTTTAAAGTCTCAAAAAGTTCCTATTTTGTTTAGTGCACATTTTTAAACGCCTAAATGACAAAAACAAAATCATTCCCCAAACAGCAAAAACTCTCATAATCTTTTCAAGCAGGAAGAAAACTTTTGAAATCAGTGATATGCAAAGATGTCTCCAAAAGGAACAAAAGCACATCTGTTTTTCTTACTGTTGAGGGGGCCGCAATCAACAAATTAGTTAGATTCATATATTTTAAAACATTTTAATTAACAGGAAAAAAAAACTCTTGACACAGCTACTGATACAGATGGCAGGTACAGACTAGAGACTGAAAGAAATTTTGTTGGACTTGACAGTTTTGGCAAAAGTAGCCTTTTTGCACCTCAGGAGGTGCTAATTATTTTTTGCAAGCAAATGTCTGTATTTCTTCAACTCCATGCACATCTGCAAGGCTTATATGGCATATTTTTGAGAAATAAAATGTGCACAAATGGGTGAAGTAATTTTAAAACTGCTAAAATGAGCTTAATTGAAAAAAAATCCATGGAAGCACAGCTTAGTCAATGGGGAGAAGGTATATTATTAAAATTAATTGTGGAAATGAATGCACTCATTAGGAAAAAATACTTGATAATGTGTGCAAATTTCAGAAAGGGGAAATATTACATCATCTGTTACAAAACAAAGTGGGAAAGAAAATTCGTACTACATTTTTTTAAAAAAATAGACAAGACTTCAATGGAAACATTTTCACATCTTCAGCATAGGTCAGTTTCATCTCACAATCATTTCAGGGATCTGACATTCACATAATTCTGTTCCAGTTTGATTCCAGCTTGGGACATTTGGATTTAAAAGAAAAAAAGGTATAAGGTAAAGGTAAAGTTTTCCTCTTGACATTAAGTTTAGTTGAGTCGGACTGGGGGGTGGTGCTCATTTCCATTTCTAAGCCAAAGAGCTGGCATTGTCCATAGATACCTCCTAGCTCATGTGGCCAGCATGACTGCATGGAATGCTGTTACCTTCCTGCCAAAGCTGTACCTATTGATCCATTCACATTTGCATGTTTTTGAACTGCAAGGTTGGTAGAAGCTGGGGCTAACAGCAAGAGCTCACCCCACTCCCCAGATTTGAACCGCAAACCTTTCAATCAGCAAGTTCAGCAGCTCAGCAGTTTAATGTGCTGCGTCACCACAGGCCCCTGTTGAAGAAAAGGTATGAACTCAGAAAAGAATTTTGATCAGTCATTGATTAACTGATTATGATTGACTAACTGACATGTTAATTGATTAAAAATAATTGAGGAAAGATATAATCTTCAGTTTACTTATTAAAGAGCAGCACAAAATCCTATGTATGTTTACTCTGGAAAAGATCCAGGTTCGATGAATCTTATTGCTTTATCAATCTCTATAAGATTTCAGTTTAAGGATAAAATCCAATGCACTACAAAGGAATAAAACATGTTGGACAATGGGATTTCCAAAGAGAATGGTCACAGTCAGGCCCGTAGCCAGGATTTTGATTGGGGGGGGGGGCTGAGTTTGATTCGGGGGGGCTGAGCCTGAGTGAAAGAGGGTTACCCTAGCAAACCAATACCCCCATGCATATGAGATATATTGCGCATGGTGATCAGATCATGATATGAATAAACATAACAGTTCAAATAATGTACCAGTAAGGCCTTTTTGCAGACCACCATGAGAATTTCGGGGAGGGGGGGCTAAAGCCCCCAAAGCCCCCCCCCCCCGGCTACATGCCTGGTCACAGTGAATTCAGCAGGGCTTACTTCTGAGTAGTTACACACAGAATCAGGTTACACAGTCTATTGACCAAGGTTTTGCATTTATACACTGCACATTTGCTGTAAGTTTGAACCATTGTTAAAGAGCTGGTTTCAAAAAATTTAAGCAGTTCTAAGCCTGCTGCCTATTTCTTTCTTTCTTTCTTTCTTTCTTTCTTTCTTTCTTTCTTTCTTTCTTTCTTTCTTGGGTCTTTTATTTTTACACTGGTGTCTTTTTAAATAGTAGGTGGAGTAACAGTTTTATTATTTTCAACATGCAAAATAAGAGATAACCACTATCTCAAAGTGTTTAACCAAACCATGAAAGCACGGAAGAAAATGAGCTTCAGGGCAGAGTCACACTTTGTGAATAAGACCAAGTGTTAAGAGTTGGGGGGGGGGGGGGAATGGCCAACTAATGAATGCACATGTTCAAGACACGCTGGAAAAAAATTCATGTGGAGGAAGTAGTAATAATTCATGCAGCCACTGATCTTGGTAGTGTTTTAGAAGTAACATTTTTACAAGGTTAAGCTGTCTTTGAACCTTTCCTATGAAATATGATGTGCAAACACCCCCTTTTCTCTGATTCTCGCAACACTGTCTTGTTCCTTTCTGCTTGCATTAAAAATAAAGCCATTCTATTAGGATGACTGGAAAACAAAATGTCTCACTTCGTTAATGTGTGTCTTTTCCTGTATTCCATCTGGATCACCTTTTGGCTGCAAATGCACCAGGTACTCCTGAATGAATGAATACTTTTTGTACAAACCTTTCATCATCTCAGAAGTCAGGGAAGGGTTCTCCTCCACAACTTGTTTAGTGATCTCAGCACTGCAGCATGTTCTTTTTTTGAGGGCATGGAAATTAGTTATTCTTATCATGTCATGTGAAATTTTCAAGTTGGAGACACTTCTTGGATCAACCCCATAGGCTTGTAGAAGGGTGTTGTTGACGTGATGAGATTCTCAATAAAATTCATTTGAAAATAAAATAAGCAGTTATTGATTGTCTACCGTGGATAGCCTCAAAGCTGCTCTGAAACACCGGTGCTGCCTAGTAGATGAGAAGAGCAGAGGCAGCCTACGTAATAGAGACTATTGGCAGTGCAAAATGTAAGACTTTGTTATTACAGCACTTTCCTCGTGTCAGACAAAAATGGAGAATTCTACACTACAGCATAGGTTTCTCTTTCTCGTAAGCCCAATAGCATCTGAAAAGATGTGGGCTGTTGTCAACATTCTCTAAAAGAGAAGCAAGACGGAACCAAAATGTGCAGAGAGATACAGTGTTGGCATGATGACACGTCTGGGGGCTGATCTGGCTTAGTCTTCTCTTTGGTTCTTCCTGGTACTTCCTATCCTACTTTATTATATGACATAATGTAGGTTCTTCTACTTGCTTATAGAGGTGACTAATGGTTACCTGTAATCTTTACTGGTCTTTCTCATGGGGTGACTCCCCCTCCCCTTTTCTGGTAGTGATTTAAAGGGAAATGACTACGAACGGGGTTAAGAAACATATCAAAGCATTGTTGTATGAAAGGAAAATGATCTTCCTCAATTTGAGGAGAATATCTTTCTGTGAGCTGGCACTAGGCCATTTCTTATATGCTTTCACCAGAAAATAAAGAATACAATGCAACTGAGGTATCGGCTGAAAAATTAAGAATACTATTTGCTTACTACAGGGTGAGGCAGCATAACTTCCTTTTTTAAAATGCACACCATTCAGTCAGTTGAAAATGTAGCGGAGCGCTAGTGGGCTTGTTCGAGAGGCAGGAGTATAAAGTTTTGTCCTGACACAGTTCAGTCGCCATCATGCATTGGGACAGTGAGGAGTATGCTTTTGCCGTTGAGGCCTACTTTTCGAGCAGATTTGGAGTGGCTGGCCCGCTCTCCAGATTTGGCCCCTTGTGATTTTTTTTTCTATGGGGTTTTTTGAAATCCTGTGTTTATGTGAACCCTCCAAGGACCCGACAAGATTTGAAGACCAACATCCAGGAAGAAATGGCCAACATAACGCTGCTATGCTGTCAAGAGTAATGACAGATGCCAGAAATCGGTTTACTCAGTGTATGGAGAATGGAGAATGGGGGACGTCACCTACTTCATTTGATCTTCAAAACTACGTAAAACAAAACTTCAGGTATGTGCCTACATTATAAAAAAATAAAAAAATTCTGATTCATACAATGGGTTTTATTAAGTTTTGAAAAAAGGAAGTTATGCTGCCTCACCCTGTATAATTATATCTCTTCTTTTTCACCAGGAACTCAAGGTAGTTTTCATGGGATATTATTTATTATTTATTTATTATTTGCACTTGTTAACCGCCACTCTCAGCCCGAGGGCGACTCGTGGCGGTGTACAGAACATAGAAAAGACAACAATTTACAATAAATCAAGACCATAACATAACATCTTACTAATACAACAACTAATTAAACTAAAAATCCGCATTCGTCTAGTTTGGGGTCATAATCAATCTCATAGTCATAGTCCATTCTGGTGGTCATTCCAAAAACATAGCACTTAGTTGAAGGCCTTTTCGAAGAGCCAGGTTTTCAGGCCCTTGCGGAAGGCCATGAGGGAAGGCGCCTGTCTGATTTCAGCAGGGAGGGAGTTCCACAGCCGGGGGGCCACCACCGAGAAGGCCCGCTCTCTCGTCCCCGCCAGACGTGCCTGTGAGGCAGGCGGGACCGAGAGAAGGGCCTCCTCAGATGATCTCAAGGTCCTCGTGGGCTCGTAGGCCGAGATGCGGTTCGCAAGGTATTTTGGGCCGGAACCATTTAGGGCTTTGTAGGATAACACCAGCACCTTAAATTGAGCCCGGTAGCAAATCGGCAGCCAGTGGAGCTGGGACAGCAAGGGCGTTGTGTGCTCCCTGCGTCCCGCTCCGGTTAACAACATGGCTGCCGCGCGCTGGACTAGCTGGAGCTTCCGGGCCGTCTTCAAGGGCAGCCCCACGTAGAGAGCGTTGCAGTAGTCAAGGCGGGATGTGACCAAAGCGTGTACCACCGTGGCCAAGTCAGACCTCCCAAGATACGGGCGCAGCTGGCGCACGAGCCGAAGCTGTGCAAATGCTCCCCTGGTCACCGCTGAAACCTGGGGATCCAGGCTCAACGATGAGTCCAGGGTCACACCCAAGCTGCGAACCTGCGCCTTCAAGGGGAGTGCGACCCCGTCCAGCACAGGCTGTAACCCTATACCCTGCTCGGCCTTGCAACTGACCAGGAGTACCTCTGTCTTGTCTGGATTTAATTTCAGTTTGTTCGCCCTCATCCAGACCGTTACAGCGGCCAGGCACCGGTTCAGGACTTCGACAGCCTCCTTAGTAGCAGGTGGGAAGGAGTGACAGAGTTGGACGTCATCTGCGTACAGGTGACACCGCACCCCGAAACTCCGGATGATCTCACCCAGCGGCTTCATGTAGATGTTAAACAGCATGGGGGACAGTATGGAGCCCTGAGGAACACCACAGGTCAAAGGCTGTGGTGTTGAACAGGAGTCGCCCAATAACACCTTCTGGGTGCGACCCTCCAGAAATGACTGGAGCCACCACAGAGCGGTGCCCCCAAGGCCCATCTCTGAAAGGCGCCCCAGAAGAATACCGTGGTCGACGGTATCGAAGGCCGCTGAGAGATCCAGGAGCACCAACAGGGACACACTCCCCCTGTCTAGCTCCCGGCGGAGATCATCCACTAAGGCGACCAAGACCGTCTCAGTACCATGTCCCGGTCTGAAACCAGACTGTGCCGGATCCAGATAATCCGTGTCTCTCAAGAATACCTGGAGTTGTGAGGCCACCACGCTTTCCATGACTTTGCCCAAGAAGGGAAGATTGGAAACAGGCCGAAAGTTGTCAAATTTAGTGGGGTCCAATGATGGTTTCTTCAACAGCGGCTTTATAATAGCCTGTTTTAGGCTCGCTGGAATCTTGCCTTCCCGAAGGGAGGCATTAACCACCACCGTTACCCACTCAGCCAATCCCCCTCTGGCCTCTTTCAGAAGCCAGGATGGGCAGGGGTCTAGGATGGACGTGGTAGGCCTCATTCCTCCAAGTATCTTGTCCACATCCTCGGGCTTCACAAGCTGAAAAGAATCCATCAAAATAGGACAAGCAGGTGCTTGTGTCACATCCACAGAGACTGCATTTAATGTGGCGTCCAGCCCAGAGCGGATCAAAGCGACTTTGTCTGCAAAGAACCGAGCAAATGCTTCACAGCGCGTGGCCGAATTGTCAGGGCTCCCACCTGAGGTAGGGGGAGTTAAAAGACCTCTGACAATCCGAAACAACTCTGCCGGACGGTTTTTTGCAGACGCAATAGTGGCCGCAAAGAAAGTTTTCTTTGCGGCTTTTATTGCCGCGGCATATGCCCTTAGAAAGGACACAAACCGTGCTCGTTTTGGCTCGCTTGGGTCCGAGCGCCACACGCTCTCTAGTTCCCTCTTCCTTCGCTTCATCGCTGCCAGCTCCTCAGTGAACCAAGGAGCTGGTTTAGCTCGGTTACTTGAGAGGGGACGTTCCGGAGCGATCCTGTCAATTGCCCTGGTCATCTCCCCATTCCAGAGAGTGACCAAGGCCTCGACATGGTCACCTACCGAGGTAGCGGGGAAATCCCCAAGAGCCGTCAGGAATCCGTTCGGATCCATAAGCCTCCTGGGGCGGACCATCTTAATGGGTCCTCCACCTTTGCGGAGGTTAGGGGGCGCAGTGAGTCTAAATCTGATCAGGAAGTGGTCGGTCCATGGCAACGGAGAGATGGACAGCTCCTCCACACCGCCACCCTGCTCCCATCCCTGGCAGAAAACCAAGTCCAATGTGTGTCCAGCACAGTGGGTGGGGCCAGTTATTTGTTGGGACAGCCCATCCTATGCATCTTGTACCAATACATCAATCAGCTAAGCTGGGCTGCTTTATTTAAGCAAAGTTGGTGTATTTTATATATTATTTTACCTTTTAGCAAACACAACTTAAATATCTAAAGCATGCTATCCCAAAATGATGACCTCCAGATATGTTGGACTCCAACCTCCATAACCTTCCAGCCAATTAAACCTTCCTTGACCACATGGACAAAGGAGGATAAAATAATCACATAACTTTGACATGCATTTCAATTATGAATTTCAATTGTGTAAGGATGTAAGGTTTGTTTCACAGTTGCATGCTTGTTACTTGCTTTCTGATTATTTGATTATATGTCATGTACCATAGAATGACATTGACTATAAGGTTCTGTCCTGAAAATTCTATCTGTACATAAATCTGTGTAATTCCTACATGAAAGTAGACCCACGAAATGAACATATTTGTGTTAACCAATCCTAAATGGGAATACTCTATTGGCTTGCAGGAAGTCTGATGCTTTGTTTGCTATCGGTTCTTGATGACACTATATCAATATGAAACAACTGATGATAATCTGACAGCTCATTTTACAATAAATCCTGGGATAACAAAAAAGCTTCTGAACTGCAATTTTCCTTGAAACCCACAAAAAATAATTGTGTAAAATTAATCATACCTTGTTCATGTCTTATAAGGAAAATAAGATTGATATCAGATGTAAATGAATGGGTTCTAGAGCAAATCAAGCCTGAACCCTCCCTAGAAGTCAAGATGATCTCCATCTAAGAGGTCTGTAAGTACACACTCTTCACACCTTAGGCTGAGTCAGTGGGTGTAAACCCACCTGCACATCCCAGTGTTGACATCCCATCCATGTTTTATGAACAGGGCAATTAGGAAGGTGTGAATTAATCATAATTCTTCCATCTGGACTCTCAGCATAAGTTGCTGTGGAACCTGAGTTGGGTGCACAACATTTGCATACATACAGTATATGGAAAAGAGCTCTACTGTTTTATGAAGCAGCAATCGTGTTTTGTTTAATGCCTTTCAAGTGTCATAAAATGGCATTAAAGGAATTTGTTATTTGGCTGCTAAGCAATCTAAGCCATGGTTTTAACTCATCATAGCACTACAACTTTGAGCGTTCAAGCACCATAAAATCTGGATATAAATATGCCAGATCAACCAAATGAGATTTGAGAGTCATTTTGGCCCTGAGAAAAGCTCAATATACTTTATTAAGTTTGGGTGCTATTTCACCTTCAAACACATATTATTATTGATCACATTTCATACAAGGATTTCAGGGCAGTGTATGTGGCTTTCTACACCCTTTATTCATTGACACAACCCTGTGGGGTCCATTTGGATGTGGGATGACCATTGATTTGAAGTCACCTAGTCAGTGTTCAGGTCTTCTTAACCTAAAACCAACACTCTAATCACTAAATCACAATTTTAATAGTTAAGTGCTTTGAAAGCCCAGATGTCTGATATCTACTCACAATATATACATATAAATATCAGAAAATTCCATTTCACCCCAATATCTAATTTTCTCTGTGTGGGAAATGTTATACAGAAGTCTATTCACTCATGTGAGCCACTACCTGCAGTGTCAAGTCAGATACAGTTGTGCCACCTAAATAAGTATTACATCACATTTGCAGCTATGTTTAATGGTTCATCATCCATTGCCAGCCATCACTTGATTGGTAGAAATTTGTGTTATATAAAAATCAACAGCCTATTAAGATGCTTAACCAAATCTCCAAATAGATCAAATACATCCATGTTGATTATGTTTAGGGCAACCTTGTGTTATGTTTACAGAGGACCATCTTCAGTTTGAAGACAGCCTTTATTTCAGAGTGGTGAAAATGCAGGCAATGGGTCATATGCAACTTTGTCCCAGGCAATTTTTAAAGTTTCAAGCACTACCAGTCTCTCAATCTTTTTTAAAAAAAACATTTTTTTTCCATAAAAATAATGCCTTACACTTCTTAGCAATTTTACTTTTTTCTGAGGAGGACTATCAGAGTCTTCATTTAACCAAGAAGGAAACCAGAAGTAATTCTTCATTATGTTAATTCTTGAAGGAAGTAAAGAGCAATTGTAGCAATTTCCTTCCCACTATGAGAAAGGCTCCCGAAGCTGTGGAGTGTCTCAAGACTTTCTGTAAATCAAGACTAAACTCGCATGTTATATTTTTTTCACAGAAAGCAGAATTTTCTGAATTGAAAAAAAAACTCAGGAAAAAAATATTTCTGCACAACAATATTATTTTCTGCAGATAAAGTCTTGGTTGACATCCCATTCAATGGTTACAAAATTATAAGCTGGACATATGATATCCTCACTGCTGGGGACTAATGTTTAATGTTTACAGTCATGATTGACCAAAATGTGCCCAAAGGTCTACTTTTACAGTACAACAATGTCTAACAACAATGTCTAAAGTATTCTTGAAGCACTGAAGATCGAACCATTTATAAATGGGGTTAAAAGCATGTTCCAATATAAGAGGTATCCTGTTGTTGTGGATAACTAGTACCGCAGATAAAAGGATCCATGCCTGGCAAGTGTAAACTATACCGAATGGGCCAGGATAGAGAAACAACTCACCAGGTTGAAGACAAGTCACAGAGGTTTATTTGATTCAGCTGAACAGGATGTAAGTACAATAGAATCGAATGCTTTAAAATGTACAAGTATAAATTTACAGAGAAAAGCAAGACTTCTTATACAATATGATAGCTATTCAAAGCCCCCATTCCCCTCCCTGATAAGCTGGGGGGGGGGGGGGAGGCAGTCTGGATCCATGCCCTGATTGGCTGAAGGCACTGATGACATTGCTGTCTTCAGGCAGGGATTCCCTTTTGCAGGCAAATGTCAGCCAGCAATTCATTGACTTGGGAGCCAATCAGCTGGTGGAATGTCTCCTAGGAGGGGATGTAATGACAATGCCAGTGAAATATAATGCGCTTTTAATTAGCTCAACAGTTCAGTTCCAAACTCAACAAAGGTGTGAGGTTCCTGAGACAAAAGGTGATGATCTCGGCAATCAAAGATTAGGTTCTTAAGAAAAAGGTTTAACAAATATACATACTCTGAACCTCTGCTTCCGCAGTCAGCAATGTCTCAGCTTCAAATGGGCCTATTAACTAAAATATTTGCTGGCTTATCCAGTCTGACTCAGGAAATTGTCTATCTCCACATACACACATAATAGATTGTGGTGATTGCTCTGGGTGGGAACAGCCAGAAGTATTTTGCCTAAACTTTTTTGCCCAGGAAATTCCTCAGTGGGGTTACAAAACGTTGTCTCTGGGCTAGATCTTGCTACATTTTACAGGGAAACTTACACATTTTATAGATAAATAGATAGATGTTAGGCAGAAAGCTAGAATAAAAAAATACATTCTATTGAAGGGTTGAAACAATAAAGTCTTTGTGGGAAAGAAGTTGCGGATGGTGGTTGGCCCTTGACCTCCAATGCTTCAAAATAGTGAAAATTAAAAAAAGGTTCATAAAATAATAATAAATAATAGATTTGTTATAAAGCCCTTGGCAAACTACAAATCTTTCAAGGGTGTGTTTGTGTTTGTGTGTGTGGTGGTTTGACAAGATTTCAACAAACAATTGGAGCATAACTCACAGGAAGGGTTGTTGGAAACGTTTTCATCCTTGAGCACTGATTACCCATTGAATAGATACCCTTCACTCATACTGGCTGCTGGATGTTAAGGTTGACAAATTGGGGAGGTTATGTGGTTTTACAGTAAGATTGTATAGTCTTGCTAAATACAGTTACGAAACTGCAATTGCAAGACCGAATGCTGACAATTCTTTTTTTTAATTATTTTTATGTTGTCACCTGCATATTTCTGCAAAATTGCATCTTCCTTGGTCCACTGTTTTTCTTTTTCTTTTCTTCCCTATTATTGATGAGTGAGGAGAAAAAAATTAGACTGCTGCATCTATTGGGGACTTTGAGAGTAGCAAATATCCTTCAAGGCAGCCCTAGATTCTGCCTTACCACTCTTGGAAAGAGAGAACTTGATCACATTGAGATTCTCCTCCCCTCCCATCTTTCCATCTGTGAGCAAAATCAAAATGCTTCTTGCAGCAATGCTGAGCAGAGAAGTTATTCTTCATCGAAGGCAGGGGGAGTCCACCTGCTGCCATTTTCCATAGTTAAGACTTTTGCCGGCAGCCTTCAATGTCTCATCCTGACATTAGCCAGCAGTAATTAATCATTAAATAGTTATTGAGGCAGTGGACCCCGTAAAATACCTCCATGGTCGACCATATGCTGGAGCCAGCTGCAGCGAGGCCTGAGAAAGGAAGCAACACAGAGGAAGACTCTCAGCCTGGCAGTCTCCTGCTGCGACGTTCAAGCGCAGCAAGCTTCCAACTAAGGGCCATAGACAGAATGTTTGCTCGTTCTGACCTTCATTACCTGTGATTGTTTAGAAGACAAAATGTCAGTATTAATGTGCTGGAAATCTTAAATGTTATCACATTGTCAGGAATCTTCTCTAGCCTCCTACCCTTTGTTAGGTGGAGCAAGCAGGTTGTATTACTGAGATGAAAGGGAGCATTTTTCATCATCACTCAGAGTAGTGCAGTGGATAATTCTCAATCCAAAGCAAAGGAATAGATTACAACAATAAATGAAGGGCTATTACTGAAAGCAGAAATCTTTCTCTTTCCAGTGAAACACTTCCATATTTTGGTATCCCTATGATTATTTATTATTAATTTAAAAATATGAGCCTGGCCAGGTTTGAATATCATTGGGATAGGGTTCTTTCTCAAGCACAGTACCATCAAAGAACATTTGGAGGAGAGACAGAAAATAACCTTGACCATGGCTACTCCATTCCATATGCTATAGAGTTTCACTGGTCTTTCAGCTAGGCAAAAGGCACTGGTAAATCCCATTTGAATAATTCTTGCCAAGAAACCCTTGTGGTAAAGAAACCATAAGTTGGAAATGACTTGAAGGCACATAATACATATTTTGTGGGCAAAGCAGAGCTTATTAAAAGTGTAATTGTTTAGATTTCTTGCAATCCCTCAGTGGCCTCAGGAGCCCGCGGTGGCACAGTGGGTTAAACCCCTGTGCTGGCAGGACTGAAGACCGACAGGTCGCAGGTTTGAATCCGGGGAGAGGCGGATGAGCTCCCTTTATCAGCTCCACCTCCACATGCGGGGACATGAGAGAAGCCTCCCACAAGGTTGATAAAAACAGCAAATCATCCAGGCATCCCCTGGGCAACGTCCTTGCAGACGGCCAATTCTCTCACACCAGAAGCGACTTGCAGCTTCTCAAGTCACTCCTGACACGACAAAAAAAACTATACTAGCCATCCCCTGCCACAAGTGGCCTGCTGACTGGTGAATCCTAGAGCAGTCCCAAAAGTAACCTTTCTCAGCTTTGTTCCTCCTTATACTCCATCTGAAAGTGTTTGGCAGACCCTCAAGACATGTAATCCATGACTCAGTTTCTCGAAACATCAGTTCATGAAACCACCTTTTCTCCACCACAAGTAATTTTGTATTAAGAAACCATCTTCTGGACATGTTGTTCCTCCATGAACCCAGATTATTGAAGGCTATTGCTTGGTACTGTTGTGGCAAAGCCCAATTCAAGCATAATGTACACTGTTTGAAACCCAATTACACATTATCTCCATCTTAGAAACAATGACTCCATACATTCAGTTAACAGATATCCCTGTATCCCTCCATCCTTTTTAAAAATACAGCACCTCCCATTGGGCCCTCAAACACTTTCCTGAGTCGAAGAATTAAAGTGGTGAAGCAGTCACAATTTGAACCAGTTCAACAGCTTTTCCAGTGCTTGGGGGTGGGGGTGGGGGCAAACCTGGAGGTGAAGTTAATACCTTGTGCTTTATTTATTCCCACATGGAGAAAATGAAGTACAGGGGTGTTAAATCACGGAATAGATTTTCAAAGGCACATATGGCACTTTAGGGGCCTAAGTGCCATTGATTTGCTGTCAATATTTTCAATCAATAATAGTTAGGATGCCTAAACTGCCACTTGTGCTTTGTAGAGTCTCCCATTACTTGGAAATGTGATTGCATTGTTATCAAAGTAGAAAGGAAATGGGTTGTTCTGTCATCAAGACATATTAATTTGACATTTAGAAGTCTCTTCATGTAGATATGGTGCCGGTAGATGTGTTTGTTATTTTTCAGAATGCATAGGAGCTGATTAAAATGTTCTTGTACTCTCTTCTCATGAGTCTATGCCAGGGGTATAACTACAGGAGGGGGAATGAGGTCGTTGTCTCACAAATAAGAATTCTGTCACCCCAATGAAATTTTCCTTCAGTCACCTAATTTCTAGCAGTGCGGAGAGTGAAATTGCTGAAAATCATTCACACCTAGAAGTCTTAGGTTGGCTGTGTTTACATTCTCTTGGTAACTGTGTATGTTGCTTTTCTTTGTACATTTAAACGGTATTTGAACTTGAGTCTACAATCCTAAAAAATTGGTAACTAAAAAAAAAACCCATTGTAGGCTTTACCTTTATTCTACCACCTACCTCATTGATTTGCACCTGGTTTGTACCTTCTAGCTATCCCAGTGAAAAAACCACTTGCTTAAAAACAGTGTCCTATCTGAAGGTTATAAAAGAGAGCTAATACATTTTGGAAGATGTTGGAGATACGGGGGCATTTCCAAATCCCATGATGGTACAATTCTTACATAGTTTGTTCATAGAAAAAAACTCCACTTTATTTCAGGCCAAGTCAGTGAGTGCTCTGGAGTTTGCTTGAAACTTCAGAGAGTCTTTGGGGTAGTCTAGACAGCTGGATTGGATCTGATTTGGGCCAGTCTACAGAAAACACTGCCACCATCATCTTTTCCCTGGGCTCATCCATACCTCTCCAATTCTTACAATTATATATGAAGCATTTTTTAAATTTAGGGAAGTTCTTTTTATTTAAACAAACCAACATGAAATTCTCTCCCAACCAAGATAGTTTCAGAAAACTGCTTTGTGTTATTTGACAAGGATTGCTTTAGCAACTTTTACAGTTACAATGAAGAGCTGTCTTACGACTTCAAAGTTGTTGGCGAATGACACAAAGCATGCTGAACATTCTGATTAAGCCACAAAAGCCCTAAAGCAATAACTGCTGTTAATTTTGAATAACAAGAACTATTTTTGATGCTTTGGGATCATAACTGTAACGATTTGTGGGATTTTGCATCATATATAGTGGGATTTTGCATCATATATCGATACGATAGTCCTGCAAGTAATATATCAAGCCAACTTACAGCAGAATTTACAAATATTCTATTCCTCAAATATTGCTGTTCCATATGATCAATTAAAGACTAGACAAAAAGGAGTACTAATCATGTTTATTTCCTCCCTACATCAGCCCAGTCCTTCCCAAGTGTTATGATTTCTCTTTTGAAAGGATGCAAGGTCAAGGTGGGAATCCCCCCTTTTCCCCCCAAACTTGAGAACAGATAAAAGCTAAGACTTGTTCACAATCATTCTGAAAGGTTGGCTAAAATTCTATTGATGTATTCCAATTTTTGGAAGGAATTCATAATAAATGAGCAGTCTTCCCCAATCTGCCAACCATCAGCTGGCATGACCATTGGCTATACTGTTTGGGATAAGGGCCATTTGTCACAGAGATGAACTATTTATCTCAGAGATGATGGAAAGTCCTTTGTTTTTCCAATATATTTTGGATTTCAGCTCCCACAACCCCATGGATGTGATGCTATTGCTTTTAAATGCTTAATGATTTTGTATTGTGTATACCTAAATTACTGTAGACCGCTCTGAGTCGCCTAATAAATAATAATAAATGGAGGTTGGGGTTTCTAAGAACAGAAATCCAACCATTAGCTATACATTCTCTAACTCATGAATGTAGTGGAGTAAGGCAGTGCACGTGTTTCCATTCTCTCTTAGTTAATTTTAACTGTATGGAAAATTAAACTGCTCAGAGTTACATATGGAACACATATGCACAAAATCATTATATTTGCCTGACTAAAAGTATGAACTTCAGAAAAGTGTGGAAACAAACCTTGGTCAGACATATATTTTGAATGGGTGCACCTCCACTTTCTTTTCAATTCATAGCTCCATGGAAGACTTTTACACACCTTGGAACAGGAGGAAGACACTGAGCAATTGAGCATCATAACATGCGCATTATGATTCAGCAAGTGTTGGTATGAGGCTTTGCAAAGGTATACAACTCTGTCCCTCTCTGGCTTTGGCATCATTGTTATCACACTGCCAAATCTCCTACCCTGGGGACTAGTGCAGACTTCACCTGGCTGCCTTCAGGGGCTGGGTTAGGATTTCTGAACCAATGAAGTAATTAGCAAAATTAGAATAAATTGGCTGGGACATTTTTACTTATTCTATAATGATTGATCACAAAGCAATAGGAAAAGATCCTTACCAGCTAGGCCATTAAATTGGTCTCATGTGGTGTGGGAGGTGAGGAAAAGTGAAAAAGATAACAAGATAGGTGAACGGCTTGAGTGAATAGTGACTTAGGGTTGTATGGGCTTCGCATATCCGCAAATATTTCACAGATGAAATCTGGGAGACATGTGACCAGGAAATATCAGGGTGTTGTCAATATAACAAACATTATGATGGAAGACATACAGGCTAGGAAATGCTGTAGCAGTTTGCTTTTGCCTGAGTCTATGGGGAACAAGACTTCACTGCATCCGGCAGACTTCATTGAACACTACAGCACGTGCAATTTGAACTCCTTTTTCAGCACCTGAAGTATTATTATTATTATTATTATTATTATCATTATTATTATTATTAAAACATTTATATTCTGCCCTTCTCACCCCACAGGGGACTCAGGATGGAGCACAACATATATACGGCAAACATTCAATGCCGAGACATAAAACCATAAATATATATAAACATTAAAATCACTTAAATCCACATTAAAAGTTGCTTAAAAACCATCTGAGGACACCATTTTGCCTCATTGCACTGCCCCAAAGGCTTGGTCCCACAACCAGTTCTTTACCACCCTTCTGAAGGTAAGGAGGGAGGGGGCTGATCTAATATTGCCAGGAAGGGAGTTCCATAACTGGGGAGCAATAACTGAGAAGGCCTCCTCTCTCATCCCCACCAACTGTGCCTACGATGGTGGCAGGACCAAGAGCAGGACCTCCCCAAAAGATCTTAGTTTCTTCAGTGGTTCGTAAAGGGAGATTTGTTCAGACAGGTAAACTGGGCCAGGGCCATTTAGGGCTTTATAGGCCAAAGCTAGCACTTTGAATTGTGCCCGGTAGCAAACTGACAGCCAATGGAGTTGGCGAAACATGGGAGTTGTGTGCTCCCTGTATGCCAGTGGTTCTCAACCTGGGGTCCCCAGATGTTTTTGGCCTACAATTCCCAGAAATCCTAACAGCTGGTAAACTGGCTGGGATTTCTGGGAGTTGTAGGCCAAAAACATCTGGGGACCCAAGGTTGAGACGCACTACTGTATGCCACCCCAGTTATTAACCTGGCTGCCTCTTGTTGGACAATTTGAAGCTTCCAAACCATCTTCAAAGGCAACCCCACGTAGAGCGTGTTACAGTAGTCTATCCTGGATGTAACAAGGGCATGGACCACTGTGACCAAGTCTGACTTTCCAAGGTATGGGCACAGCTGGCGCACAAGTTTTAATTGCACAAAAGGCCCCCTGGCCACCGCTGCAACCTGAGGTTCCAGGCTCATTGAGGAGACCAGGAGGACTATGAAGCTGCGAACCTGTGCCGTCAAGTAAGTGAGAATAAAGGGGGGAATGGGAGAATGGGAGAGAAATTGTGAGATTTTAGAAGGAGCTAAAAAAATGGGAATCCAGAGGATTGATTTGTACCCAGCCACATTGGGACAGTTGAGAATATAGATTCCAGTGCTTAGTAGGGAATGATTAGTTCTGCACATATCTCCCTTAAAATAATGAGTTTTAAGAAAGACTGTGGTCAGGAAAGGTTTTCCCAATTTAGTGGATGGCCACTAACAGACTATGAAGAAACAGCATGCCAATAGCAATTTCCTTTAAAGCAAGTGGGAGGTTGAGACACCATTTTATCTTGACTATTTCCCTCACTTTGGGAGTCCCTCTGCCATTGAAATTTTCATAAATATTTTAATAAAGTGTGGCCTGTGTTTTACCCATCAAATGTGTACACCTCTTTATTTCTGAGTGTGTTCACAAAATTCATTAGTTTGGACACAAAATGTGAACAATGTTAATACATTTGGGGGAAGGGAGTCACACAAAAGTAGCACACATTTTCAGGCAGGGAGGGGGACAATGAACAACCTGAGACACTGCTGGGAATGGAATGAACATATTAGTGGGAAACTGAGAAATTTCCCAACAAAAAGGATGACAGATTGTCACATCCCTATTTTCTTTCATTCATTCAAATGGACATCCTGCCAGGAAAAACTATTAGTGTTTTCCAGTAAGTGTTCTAAATGTAGCTCATGTAGATATTTTATATGCAGCATCCCAAAGTATTTTTTCTCCTCAATTTACAGCACACCTGTGACTTTTTGCCCCCGGACCCCTTTCACACATGCAAGTGATTTCTAATAAATTGATTATCACTCCCCTTCTTCTGACAAAACTATTAATTACAAGTAATGCCCTTTGTCTTATGCTATTTCAAGGAAAGATTGAGTTGCTTTGTTTATGCTGGTAGTAACAGAATATCCCATGTTTCAATTAAATCAGCTAGGTCTGACTCAAGTATTTTTCCTTTATACCTAGGTAGGTATGTTTCAAGAGAAGGCATTTAAATATTGATTATTTGTTTACTCTGGGCAAACAGTAGTTATATCTAGTATTTTCTTCTTAGCTTATCCATTCCTCTTCCATTACAAGAATAGCATAGCTGGAATACCGTTGATGTCATACATACAACTATATTTTCTTACTTATGTGGTTGACTATTGTGGAGTAAAACATTTGTGATTATGTAAACACAGTTATACAAGTATAACATTAAACTTATTGCTAGTCCAACTAGAGTAGCACCACTGAATCAATTGAATTTATCTACAATCCCGATTCAAATCCAGGGAGAGCGTGGATGAGCTCCTTCTGTCAGCTCCAGCTCCCCATGCGGGGACATGAGAGAAGCCTCCCACAAGGATGGTAAAACATCTAAACATCCGGGAGTCCCCTGGGCAACGTCCTTGCAGACGGCCAATTCTCTCACACCAGAAGCAACATGTAGTTTCTCAAGCTGCTCCTGACACACACACACACACAATCTATAAAACTGACTCACCTGCAACAGCTATGACCTGCTTGTGTTCTTGCCAGAGAAAGTGCATAGATACACTTGTAGCAATTTCAGATAGTTACGGTCTGAGCAGAAAATGGGAGGTGTTTTAAAAAACACACACAAACAGGATGGAAGTCTAAAGGACATTCAACTAAACATTTAGTTTAGTAGGAACATGTACAAGAAATGGAAAAGGGGGGAACTACCAAAAAAAGATTGACGTGAATAGCCAACAGATATACAGAGGAAATCTGTAAAGTGAAATTGCAAAATGTGATTCAGCTTGCTGGAAAGGTTTAAAACAATAAAATGTCCATAGATAAAGAACAAGAAATGGTAGGGTATCTGTGTAAAGAAGATGGAAAATCCTAGCAGGTGATAGAGAAAAGGCAGAATTATCCAACACTTTCTTTGCCTCAGTCTTCTCTTTAAAGGATAATGGTGCTCTTACCCAGCTTTGTATGGCAACTCACATTGTATAATATAAACTTGCATTTTTTTTGCTTGCCTGGGACTGTGACACCAGGTGGCTACCAAGACCATCAAAGGCTTAATGCTGGATTCAGTTTGGTGTGTTTCAATTTATGTTAGCTTTCATGTAGTCCTCTTGCTTCATCCTTGGCCCATATGATCCTCAACTTTATCCCTAAACTGCATTCTGCACAATACACCATAAACCAGGTGCTAAACACAATTAGCCCCACTAGTAGGAATGGTAGTAAACAGTAATATTACTACTAGTATTACCTCCTGGACTGACCTTGAAGGAGCTGGGGGTGGTGACGGCCGACAGGGAGCTCTGGCGTGGGCTGGTCCATGAGGTCACGAAGAGTCGGAGACGACTGAATGAATGAACAACAACATTACCTCCTATTGGCTCTCCCACCATCACCACAATCCTATTGGTTCTTCCAAAATCATTACTGCTACTTAAAGCATTATCATTAGATTTAAATATATATAATAACTAGTACTACTAGTAGTGCACTCCTAGTACACTACCACATTTCTGCTACTAGCAGTAGTAGAAATAGAAGCAGCAGAGGTTCTCTCCTTCTCTCAATTGTAACAGTGTCAGTAGCAATGGCACAGTCCTTTACTGGGTAATTTTGTGATTTGCATATTTTCCATTTCCAAAACTAGGGGAAAAAGTCCTTTCTTAAGTGTTCACGGGAAGCCCCTGTTATTTGGTGATTTAAAAAATAAAGTCAGGCGTGTGTCTTTGGAAAATGAGGCAGTTCATAAGACAGTGCTATTTCCACAAAGGGAAATGAAAGTAATTTGCTTTTGCCTTTTTGTTCACCTGGTTTTGTTCTGCTCGCTTACACAGTTCAACAGGGTTTAATGTGCTCATAATAAAGACGCACGCTGTGTACTGATTTGCCCACTCCATTCCTTACCTCCCACACTCTTACCTTGAAGTGATATTATACTGAAAGACAGGGGAAGGCTTTCAGTGCACAGCACCCCATCTCCTGCCCAATCCATCCACACCCTAGTGACTTATTGCAAACTCAGCTGTGGATCAGGAGCCACCTCATTCTTGCAGGCTAGAAATGGGAAGAGAAATTGCAAAGACTGAGAGAGAGGTGGGGGAAAAGAGTAAGGTTTGCAAGTGCCATGGGATTTTGCAAGAGTAATTACCCCCATCTTCAATATTAACGAGCAATTAGAGTGCCATCCATGAAGCAGTCTGCTGATCCTGCGGCTCAAACAATGACAGTCCTGTGGCTTTGCTATTAAGAGTTTAACTATTTGTCTAGGTGGCAAAGCAAAGGGAGTGTTGTGGTTATCAATGCAGAGATGGTAGTGCTGCTCCAACACTCAAGCAACTGATCTCACTCACTTTTGTGTATGGGGAGAAGACAGGAATCCAAACTTTGTTTGTCCTTGTGCTCTCTCTTTCAAGTGAAAGAGATCTATCTTAGCAAATATCAGTGCTTCATTGTATTGTTGGATACTTTCTTGACTGAAATCACTGGAGTGTTGTGTGGTTTCCAGGCTGTATGTATGGCCACATTCTAGAAGCATTTTCTCCTGACATTTCACCTGCAACTGTGTCTGGCATCTTCAGAGGATCTGATGGCAATAAAGAAATTGAAGTATATATACTTGTGGAATGTCCAGGGTGAGAGCAAGAACCAATGTCTATTGACCAAGTGTGAAGGGTGCCTGATTTGAAAGTGTTTGAGTGGGATTAGCATGTGAGTAACTGAGAAGATTGCATAGTCAATAGTGAGGACATCTGCCTGGAAGTATAATTTATTATTTATTTATTGAAAGCATTTATATTCCGCCCTTCTCACTTTGAAGAGGACTTAAGGCGGAGCACAACATATAAACGGCAAACATTCAATGCCGAAACATGCTAGACCATAAACATACAAAAACATTAAAATCACTTATCTTGACGTTAAAATCCTCTAGTTAAAACTGTCTTAACAACCCTATCAAATTTGGTTGGCATACTTAGAGGTCCTATCGCTGCCTCATTACACAGTCCCAAAGGCTCGGTCCCGCAGCCACATTTTTATCATCCTTCTAAAGGACAAGAGGGAAGGGGCTGACCTGATCCCATTAGGAAGGGAGTTCCATAGACGAGAGGCAATCACTGAGAAGGCCCTGTCTCTCATTCCCGCCAAATGCACCTGCGATGGTGGCGGAACCAAGAGCAGGGCCTCCTGGTTCATAGGGGAAAATGAGTTCGAACAGGTAAATTGGGCTGAGGCCGTTTAGGGCTTTATAGGCCAAAACCAGCACTTTGAATTGTGCTCGGTAGCAAACTGGGAGCTAGTGGAGCTGGCGTAACATGGGAGCTGTGTGCTCCCTGTATGCCACTCCAGTTATTAACCTGAACTATTTGAAGAAAGGGGGGGGGGCATGGAATTTGTGCAGATGGAACATCACTCCAACTTCTTCACATAAGTCTTTGTTTTCAGTCCAAACATTAGGTAGTAGAAAGTAAGAAAGACCTTTACCACACTGAGCCACTGCATCAATACACAACACTAGGTTTGATAGCAAAGAATTTGAGTCCCCATTAACA